>NC_050458.1:16782161-17064661 GCF_903995425.1 Onychomys torridus
TTGAGTTTGAAACATGATCTTTATTCCCAGAGTTCCAGACTGTTCATGGCCTTCCCTTTTGACTGTCAATACAGATGCTTATCTTGCTAATATCAGCTCTCTTCTCTCTTTTTCTGTCTGTCTGTCTGTCTGTCTGTCTCTCCCTCTCTCTCTCTCTCTCTCTCTCTCTCTCTATATATATATATATATATATATATATATATATATATATATGTGTGTGTGTGTGTGTGTGTGTGTGTGTGTGTGTGTGTGTGTTTGTGTATCTCCCTATCTCTCTGTCCCTATCTCTGTTTCTCTATCTCTCCATCTCTCTCATCCTGTACAAACACACACACACACACACACACACACACACACATATACAAAGAGAGAGAAATAAAGTGTGAGAGGGAAGTTGAGAGAGAGAACTTCCTACTCTCTGATCTCTGGTGGTAGCAGTAGCATTATTCACTATCCATTCACAGTAGTTCAGTTTTCTCTGAATGGTGCATTCTATCCAGTTGTAGCCATATTTTTTATCCTACTATTGTATTTTCAAGCATTAGGATATATAGTATAATATTTGGACAATTACTGGTTATAGAATATACAAAAAATCTAATTTTAGCCAATAAGATATAAGCCAATAATAATCATCTTTTTCCTCAGAAAGATGATTCCCATCAAGTCTGAGAGAGTTTTTCTTTTTTGTAAACAACTTTGTTTTTCAGCTTTGATACAAACATAGGAGAATGGATCCCCAAGTCCTCAAGAGTAATAGATGTCAGGCAAAAGACAGCATGAGGATAACACAGGACACATAGCAAATGGCTGAAAAGTATAGATTTTAAAGCTGTAGAATTTCACCAGCATTAACTATATTTATTCTTCTGTATTTCTAAGTTAACTGACAATGCAAATTATTTAACACAGCTTGAGTTGACTTTTTGAAACTTGCAATAAGATATGGCCTAATTGAGACAGCTAGAGAACACTTTATTTCATGAATGACTTAAATAGATTATCTAACACTGGCATTGCCCTTACATAGTCATTGAAAATCTCTATTGGACTACAGTGTCATTTGGCATGCAGGCAAATTTTGATGTGGAGTTAAAGACAGTTCCTCAGTCATTTGTTTGCTATCATCAGGATAGCTTCCTTTTACTTTACTGTTAATCTAGAGATTAGAAAACATAATCACATCTACAACGTATTTTCAAGTTGCCTTAAATCCCTGCTTTCTTGGATGACCTGACACTGTGTCAACCTACCCACATTTACAAATAAAAACTGTACCACCTTTGTTGAGATAGTTATTTATCTATTTTCATAAATAACATTTTAACTTGACAGATGCTACCAAAATAAGAAGACTGTCCCTATCTTTGAGACTAGATAGTCCTAGAATTAGCTTCTAGACAGCAATGTAAGTAGAAGAACAATGTGGGAGCCCTAGAATATCAAGTTGAAGAGAAAACATAAATTCTCCAGAAGCCTTTGACATCTCTAAAACTGTAACTTTAATTTGACTGCAAAACCTCATGCAGGATAATGGGCAAGAAGGTTATATAGTAAAAGTTCTACTATATGTAAAGGAAAACCAAAAACTCTGATGCTAAAAATCTGTCAGGCACAGACATCCCCATCCATAAAACTTACTACATAAAATTAAAAATATTTCTGCATAGCTTAAGCCCTTATAATCTGATCATTTTGGAGAAAAAGCAGCCAAAAAATAAAAATATAATAATAATTTAAATAATAAGTAAGTACAACACCCACTATAGTATGAAAATTTCAAGAAATGCTCATATAATATTCCTAGAATAATATTCTATCTTCAACAGAGGTATAATCACTGACTAATTATACATTTTATGAAAAACCAGTGTGGATTTTCTTTATTTACTTGTTCAAATGGGTTCTAGATTTAGATGGGAATAGACTTGATATTTATAAAGCTGATATGTTTGGCTGGATCAAAAAGCAGGAAGGCATACTATTGTGATTCCTCTGCTTTAAAGGGCAGTTAAGCCAATTGATGTCGAAACACTAAAATGATGCTATCCAGCCATACCTCTGCCAGATGAGAGTCAGTAAGTGATGTTGTTTAGACAAAATCCAGGCCTACCACAGCAATTAAGTTGGCTCACTCTACTTCAGACAAAGAAAATAGAGCATTTAATTTAATATAATTAGGAAAAAAAGATTTATTGCTTTCCTAATATCTTCAAATATTCTTTAAATTTGAAATCTGTTTGATTCATTACTGGATGAGAAAGTAGTTATTGAGGAAAAATTGTATTGTAGTCAAATTGAGTCCTCAGGAGGAGCTTAATAAAGGATAGTGAAGAGTATTTTGCTTGCATATTTCTTCTCCACCAAATATTTTAGATTGCTGAATATTTTGATATTCCATTTTATTCTTGCTTAATGTTTGTAGAAGCATACAGAAATTGTTTATTTTGGTTAAATTTAACCAAAGATGCATGACTAAATGTTTTTAAGTTTTGTTTTTCTGTGGCTTAAGAGAATAAAGACCTTGGCTCATCTTTAAGAAAATTTCTATGATTCATTGAAACTTTGGGATTATGTTGGTTGACATCCCTCACTGTGACAAAAGTACAACCATATGACTCAGTGTGGAACTGATGAAGGAAGATACTGGTCGTGTTTTTATATGATAATGAACTACAGCACCATACCAGAAGGAATCCTAGGAAACCACTGGCAATCCAAGAAGTTTTCTGAAAGTCATGAGCTACAGTAACCCTGAGATTACAGAAAGTCACAGAGGAGCAAAAGCCACCCAATGCCATCAGTGTCCCTGCTCTATCAAGTTCTAATGTTAGCAAACTGGAGGTCTGAGTCCTACTAAAATACAGAGCATTTTGCGTTATCTATTCTCTTGTCTTCATATTTGTTTGTTTTTACAGTTGTGCTTTTCCTTTTTTGTCCAGGCTGGCCTTGGACTCATGACCGTTCTCTTTGTTTACCAAGTAGCTAAAGTTTCCCTTCCTTAGATCTTTTTATTTGTTTGTTTTAATTCATTTATCTTATTAGAACCAAATAAGACTATATTCTACTGATCAATGACACCCTTACCCCATGTATAGAGAACATCATAAAAGAGAATGTTGAAAGAATGTAACATCTGCATGATAAGGAAGAGTGCTATAAAATGCTGTACTCTAGACATGACATGGCTGCTACGGGTATTAACTCCTAATACTTGTGATTACCTGAACAAGACCTGCATAACATCAAGCCATTATAGAGAGTACAGTGACTTTGAAGGTCACACTCTGAGCTGAGGAATTACTGGCACATGATGATTGTTAGGGAGGGGCAGTCATCTTACTTTTTTAGAAGATGGCCACTGGCCAGTGACATTCACTGGCCCTAGTGAATGAGGCCACATCCATGCCTATATAAACAGCAAGTAGTCAACTCAGTAGATTATAAAGTATGTAGGTTACAAAACAAGGAAATGTGTCCAAGAGGTGTGGTGTGAAGGGAAGGTAGTAGAAGAGGGGGTAGATATATTGAAGATGATACACACACACACACACACACACACACACACACACATATATATATATATATGAACTTTTCAAAGAATGAAATAAAAATCAAAAGTAATGATGAATAAAATGTTTTCTGAAGATTGCAGCCTCAGGAAATAGTGTACTTTTGAAATAATGTTTTTCTTCTATTCAGAGCAGAAAATAAGATCATGCCTCCTTTATGACAAGAATCACTATTGGCAAGGTGCAGAAAATAATGTAATTGCTCAAACTCAAGAAGAATCAATCCACAGTCTTCTCATATGCAACATTCATATTTTATACAAAATGCTTAATGAATTGCTCTTGCTGTGTCCCACATACTCTACAGTTGTAAGTCACAACAGGAAAACAAAGAGATGGGAATTGTGATAAATGAGAGAAAATCTAATATATTATGAAGCAAAAATGGAAATCACTACCAGAAATATTAGCAAACCATATCTTAAAGTGCACTGAAATACCCAGTATCACCTTCAGTTTGGATTTAATCCAAGTATGAGACTTGCTGTATACTTCAAACTAAGCCAGGTGAACTTCTGAATTTTAAGGTAACAAGAGATCTCTGTCGTGACCAAGTTAAAATCACATGATAATGTCTAATACATGTTCTTTATGAGGACTCAAAGCCAGATAGGAATACAGAATTCACTTAAGTTGGTAAGGAACACTTATGAAATAGTCAAAGCTCACATTGTTTTTAGTGGTGAAGGGATAGATATATTTCACTTCTATGATCAGCAGCAAGTTAAGCACATTCTTGTTTCTGTCTCCTCCCTAATATCATACTAAACATGAGAAGTGCAAGCATGTCTTGAAAAGAAGTTATATGAATAGATATCAATTGGAATGGATAAATAAAATCATTTGGAGATGATATTGCTATCTATATAAAACATAGATTAACATGACCCCTTGGTATGAAAGAATACGGGATGATTTAAGCCATGAGGTCAAACACAAAGTCAATTATTTTCTCATATATTAGCAATAAAAAATTGAAACCTGAAATGTTTAGTGCCATTTACTGTAGCACGCACAATGAAATGCATAGTTAAAAAACAAATTTTATGTAATATCCCAGTTAGAAAACTGAAAATTTATGAAGGAAATGAAAGACTAAACCAATAAGTAGAAATTTTTTTCAGCTGGGCAGTGGTCGAACACACCTTTAGTCCCAGCACTCAGGAGGCAGAAGCAGGCTGATCTCTGTGAGTTCGAGGCCAGCCTGGGCTACAGAGCGAGTTCCAGGACAGGCTCCAAAGCTACACAGAGAAACCTTGTCTCAAATAACCAAAAAAATTTCATAGATTATAAGGATGAAAGTTAATATAAATCTGTGAAATATATATGTATATAAGTATCTATATCAAACCCAAAAATATATTGTTCAGATATTAACAAACTAATTCTCAATTTTTATTTAAAAGTTAAGTTATCTGCAAAAATCAATTCTGTTAAGATAAAAAAGAGAAGGAAGGAAAGAGAATAAGGAGGGAAGAGAGGAAGAAGCACACAAAAACTGGGATTAGAATTACTCAGTTTCATGGTTACCTACAAAGCTAAGTTAATGTAATGTGGTACTGAAGAAATTAAAGAACAAAAATCACTGGAACAGTATTGAAAGGGCCCAGAAAAAGACCACCTAGACATCACCCACTGATCCTTGAGTGGGTCTTCTAATGTAATTTCATCTTCAAAACAAAGAACCTTTCTACTGTGTTAAACCAGGTTTAAATATTAAAAACAGGGTACTAAATAAGGAAGTCACAAAAATGAAAATGAAGTAGAGTAAGCTATGTAAAGAATTTTGAGTTTCCAAAATTATAGAGAAAATATTTATTCATTCATTCATTCACTCATTCATTCATTCATTCATTTATTCTATCTATCTATCTATCTATCTATCTATCTATCTATCTACAGGTTGTAGGAGGAAAGCACAGAAAGTTACTTGTGAATAGATCGTGTCAGTTTCTCAAGTTCAAAGGAGTCACAGAAATGGATGTAATAGTTGTTGTGCATCATTGGGAAATAATTAATACCACCAAACACTATCCTTTAGATGAACTAGACCAGTCATGCCTGCCAATATTTCCATTAAGCTAAAAACAAGTTCTTGTTGTTACCAAGACAGTCTTTAAACATACAGATTACACTAGCTTTCTCCCCTTGCTATCTACTACATTCCTGTCAAATAGTGAGAAAAAAAATCACCAAGATCTACCACTCACCACTTAAATGTTAATCCCACAGACAATGAGAAGTCTTCAAAGTGTTATAGTAAAGAGAATACTGTGCATGTAAAAAGGACTTTATCTCCAAACAAATAAAATTTGAATATACTATGCACTTTACTAATAATATAAATATTGAAGTGTTAGTACTAGTTTAATATATCATGTAAGACAATAGCTATAGTGAAACTTGTGTGTGTGAAGCATAAGTCTTCAGTAAACCAAACACTATACTAACATAGAATACTTATGTAAATGATTTCATTTATGGTGAATATCCTCAGTGGAACACATTAAGATGTATCAAAATAAATATTATCTTTTCACAACCCACAATCTCAGTATAATCACAAGCAATATAATAAATTCTAAGCTTATATGTTCTCCAGAATACCTGACATGTATTCCTTAAGATGGTCAAGTTCACAAATAAAACAGAATTTTCACAGGCCGGCAGCTACTGGAGTGATATAACAATTCATATGGCAACCTCATTGCATACTATAACAAATAGAATATATCAATAGAAAAACTGGTTGGTATTACTTATAAAGTATGAAATTTGTTGTCTAGCAACATTTTAAAGCCTGACTCTAAGTCTGACAAATGTACCATAGATATAAAAGTTGTGAACCATGGAGGAACCTGGGTATGAGGTAAACAAGGACTTCTCCATAGTATATTTCTTAAGTTTTCTATAACTCCATAATTATCCTAGATGTATATTTTGAGAAAAATGTCATAACTTCTCCAGATCAAGAAGAAATTTGTAATGTAATTGTGAAGATAAACTAGGAATACAGTTTTTTTTCCAGCCCACAATTGTCTGTAATTCTAATTCCAAGGGATTTGACCCTTGCTTTTTCTTCTGAAGGAAATTATATACATAGTATTCTTATATACATTAAGGAAAAGAATTCACATGTGTGTGTGTGTGTGTGTGTATGCGTGTGTGTGTGTGTGTGTGTGTGTGTGTGTGTGTGCAATAAAACTAAGTAATTATTTTAAAATCTGAGAAGAAATAACAGGCACATCTAAAAATAAAATTTTAACTCACAAATTGAATTTCATGATTTGATTTAACAAATTGTGATTCTATATGCACATAAATAATCAAGTAATTAATATAAAATCATATCAACCGGGCATGGTGATGCATACCTTTAATCCTTGCACTAGAAAGAAAGATACAAGTAGATCTCTGTGAGTTCAACATGAGCCGGTTATTAAACAACAAATCCTAATCTCTCCTGGACTACATAGTAAGACTGTGCTAAACAAATATGTCATGAAGAGTTGGTCAAATAAAAGATTTATAATCTGAAAACAAAACAAATGATTTCACCTCATGAACTCAACGATAAGAAAGTTATAATATATGAAAGAGGATAACAAGTAAGAAATTAATGGTCAGTTTTAATGGGTTGGCATACTCCTCCAACTGAAAATATTAAAGCACGATTCCTGAATGCTCTACATGCTAGTGTTTGGATGGGATATTTGAAAGGCAATTAGGTCTTGAGCAAAAACCCTTAATAATGACATTAGTGCCCTCATTCAGTATCAGGTTTGATTTTTGGAGTTTTTTGTTGTTGTTGTTGGTGGTGGTGGTGGTGTTTTTTTGTTTTGTTTTGTTTTTGAGAAAAAAAAAAAAAAAACTACAAGTGTCCCAGACTCATCTGGAACTCACTATATGGTGAAGGTAGTGAAGAACAACCTTGACATTCTGATCCTTCTGTCTTTTTGATCTCTTTTGAAATTAATGACCATCACATTGAAGAGTATCACATTGTGACAGAATATAATTCAGGCCATGACATATAATGCAGGAAGGCTAGAAAGATGGATTCAGGAATCCATCTATGAGCAATGAGGACAAGAAAGAAGGAAGGAAGGATGGTCATATTCCATACAGAGTTCATGAAATACTGTGAATGGTGTCCTAGTTAGGATTACTATGGCTGTTGTGAAATGCTATGACCAAAAACAACTTGGAGAGGAAAGGGTTTATTTCTTAAATTTCCATATTACTGTTTATAATTGAAGCAAGTCAGGGCAAGAACTCAAAACAGGTCAGGAACCTGGAGGCAAGAGGTGATCAGATGTCATGGAAGGGTGGTGATTACTGGCTTGCTCATCATGGCTTGCTCAGCCTGCTTTTGTATAGAATCCAGGACCACCAGCCCTGGATGGTACCACCCATAATGGGCTAGGTCTTCCTTCATCAATCACTAATTACAAAAAGTGCCTCATAGCTGGAATTTATGGAAGCATTCTTTTCAATTTGGGTTCCTTCATTTCAGATGATTCTAGCTTGTGCCAAGTTAGAATACAACTGTCCAGCACAGATGGATACAAAGGATTTCTAGTAATAATTAGAGAACAATTCAAAGTAAATTTGTGTAAGTATGCAAAAATAGTGTGTTTGCAAAATAAATCAAGACAAAGTAACATACATGAATGATGATGCAATTGGAATTTCAACTTAGTGTGATAATTTTAGTGCTATTTTCTAATAAATGGTAGAACAGGTAAGCTGGACATGAGAAAGAGTACAGAGGAATAACCAGCAGTGCCAATCATTATCACATTGAAATCTACAGCATACTGTACAGTGCAAAAGCAAAAAAAAAAAAAAAAAAAAAAAAAAACATTTAGATCAACTCATCTTAGAATATTGTTTCTAAGCTTAAAGCCAGCACTATCATCAAATAAAAGGAAATTCTGAAATCACATGGGCTATGTCTTTTGATTATATAGTATTTTATAAAGAATTCATTTTAGAAAGATTCCTGGAACATTTCCTCACTTATTTCCAACTTCAGCAATGTTACTTTCCAAAAACCTATCAGTTACTGGAGCAATTATGAGAGATATCAGAAAAATATTTTGAACTAAGTGGAAACAGCAGTACAATATATTGATATCTATGGTATGTAAACAAGTAAAGAGAAAGTTTAATAAGGATAAATCAAAAATGAACAGAAAACAAACAATAAAGGTAAAGATCAAACAGGGAGGGGAGGGAAGAGGATAAGGGGGGGCTTATATTATATATGAGATAATACTAATAATTAATTGAATTAATAAAAATTTCCATTGATTATAAAAGATAAATTCATGGAAATTTCTGAGTTATACCAAATATCCATTAATTGATCATGTGAGCACTATGTGTAATATATATGTTATATATATTCAATATATAATACATATGTAATATATAATAATATGTATATAATAGGGAAGGAGTATCTTGCCAATATCCATGAGATCAATTATATCAAAGATAATTTCAGTATCAATAATAACAGATATTATGAGAAAGAAAACTTATTTCCCATATCTATCTTCTTCATAAATATACTTTTAAAGTAATCTAAAAATACACTTGCAAATTGAATTTATTAAACAATTTATTAAACAAAATCATCTGAATTATTTCTAAAACACTAAAAATTATCTAAATAAAAAGAAGATATTTGCCCTTCTAGAACATAAGTTGTGTAATATAAAAATATCAATTATTTTCAAATTTAAAAGTAATTACAAACCATCTCTAATCAAATTATATATATATATATACACACACACACACACACACACATATATATATATATATATATATATATATATATATATATGTATATATATAATTATTTTCAAGGTAATAATTTTGTGATCATAGTTGTTTGAATGTTATTATGGAAAATAATTTGCCAACTGATCAAAATAAATACATAGGGTAACAAGTAACATGGCTTAAGCTATAATAATTTAGATAGTTTGCTATTATAACTATGGTGCATCCCTTGAATTCCTGTATTCTGCTCTATTTGATGGTAGGACATCTTTCTGTTTTGAAGCACAGTCCTGTTGCCCAGGAAAACACCACTGTAATACTGGAAAGGGAACAAAATAAAAAAACAACTATAGAGTGAGCCCATGACTACAGACAGATTGAAAACAGAGGACTGAAATGGCTATGTGCTTAAGGGTTAAGACTATGGAGTACGCCTTGAGTAAATAAAGGGATATCTCACTGATGTGAAAAACGTCTCATTTATAAGTATTTTATTTATTATCACTGTGTTTTGTAGATTACAGGGCATGGTGAACATGTGGAGGTAACAGGACAGATTTCTGGAGTCCTGTGTCCCCCAAGACCAAATTCAGGTCATTGTGCTTGTTTCCCAGCATGTGCTTTCATGCCAGCTGATACATCTCACCAGTGTAGACAGGGCTTTGCAGGACTCTCAAAAGAAGTTACAAGTAAGGAAAGACATTAGTGATATCAATATAAAATCATGGGGCTTTTGTTTGTTTGTTTGGTGTTTGTTTGTTTGTTTAATTGAAAATAGGTGCTTCTTTCCTACAGTACATCCTGACAACAGTTTCCTGCTGTGGGATGTTCTGTATGTCAAATGTGTTGATCTGATTGGTTAAAATAAATAAAGTGCTGATTGGCCAGTAGCCAGGCAGGAAGGATAGGGTAGGCGGGAAAAGGAGGAGGAGAATTATGGGAAGTGGAAGGCTGTGGAGGAGATACTGCCAGCTGCAGCCATGACAAGAAACAGATAAGGTACTGGTAAGCCATGAGCCACATGGCAAAGTATAGATTAATAGAAATGGGCTAAATATAAGAGTGAGACCTAGACAATGGTAGGCTGGAGCTAATGGCCAAGCAGTTTGAATAATATAAATGTCTATGTGTTTATTTTACAAGTGGGTTGTTGGAGTAACAGGGCTTGGTGGCACCTGGAGAGAAGCTCTCCAACTACAAATGGCGCCCAACATGTTGGCAAGAGTTTCCACCTAAAATCTGACAAAAAAAGATTCTAAAAAGCAGTTAAAAACAGCTTCCTAGTTGTCTCTCTCAAGTTAGCAGCAGCCTGACTGTTTGAGCTACTATGATGGGTTCCAGGCATGTTTGTCTGACCTACTACAGTGTGGCGGGAATGAGGAGTCTACAAGTGGCACTTTACTCTGCTGTGTGGTGGATTTAGCCTTTGCTAGTTAAAAAAAAAAAGTTTATGGGCTATGCGCTGGTTTGATAGAACTACTTCTGATAGTTGATGGTACACATAGCTCCAGACCCAGATCTGGCAGTAAACTCTACCACCACCACTTTGGGAAGCTGAGGTGGGCAGAGCCAGCAGCCACAGTGGTGTTTCAGTCTTACAAAGATGGATATTACACAGAGAATCTGGTTTGTGTTGTCTTTGGAATTTTTAACTACAAAAAAAGATTTGATCATAAAAGCTGTTAAGTTAAATTAAATATGTAAATTTTAAAGGTACCTTGACTTCAAAATTTGGATATAAGAATGTGTAGCTTTGGGAAAGAGTCTCTGCTTTTGTTTCCATAATCCTAAAATTTTCTTTGTGTCCCCATAAGATACAGCGCCCACCTCCAGCAGGAAGTAGTAAGAGAAACTACGCCCCATTTCCCAAAATTATCAAGCTGGCTTTGGAGATGGAATTGGCTCATTCCTTCTCTAAACCCAGACATATTGATAAAAGAAAAGGTTAAGAGATTTTTGTGATCCAAATCAGAAGAGCCCTCTGGTGTGGGACAGAAAAAAAACAACAATATTTTTATTTAAAGCAGGTTGATTATGAATGCGATCTCTTTCTAAAGAAGAAAAGGGGATATGATATAGATACAATAGGATGAAAGGGTAGATTAAGGAACTTACTTCTAAAGAGCAATAACATTTAAAATGTTTTACATTGGTATAGATTTTAGTCTATTGATACAAACTTAAAGTAAATTTTGTTATACTGTATGTATATTTCTACTCGTGTTTAAGGTATTATGTTTGTATAGCTCATTTTAAATTGTAATGGATAATCAAAAATAGATTAATAATTAGTCATCTATGATAATCATACTCGTAGCCATGTTAGTTAAGTCTTCTCGGTATACATAGAGATATTTCAGATAGACAGGTAATCTTCAAATACTTCAAAGACCTACAGAATATGGCATTTAAAATATTTTTAAAACTTAGACTTTCTGGACAATGAGACATGTCTGCTCCTGGCAACACTGATTTACTTCAGAGAGGAGGATGGGCATTAAAGACACTTCATATCTTATCTTCACCTTGGCAAAAATAGCCATTTGGGCAAGAAACTGTTCTTGCCTGGACTGCTTGATCGACTGAACATGCAGAACCCATAGAAAGGTTACCACTAAACTTTGCTTGACAAAATGGTCCTTCAGGTTCCTGCTTCGCAGAGGAAACTGCCAGACATTCTACAGGACACTGATAGAAGTGACCAAGAGACTCTAGCCCTATGGGCTGAAGACAAATGCTCCACCTTTACAAAGGAACATTAGGTGACTGTCCAGGCTGCCAGCTGTCTCTGTCTACCCTGCAAGACTCCCAAAAGTTGCTTGCATAATTCTCCCAGTTCTCAGGTAATATTATATCCTTCTGAGGTCTTTGATGTGGTTGAAGACTAGATAGTTATAATTTCCTCAGTTGTGGTAAAAGATAAGTTAGATATAAAACCTTAGACTCACAAATATAAGATAGATATGATATCTTCTTTAATATTGTAACTGTAATTCTTGCTTGATAATTGTTTTGTTATCTGAAATTTTATTATATAAAAGTTAAAACCTTGCTTTTTGAAAAAAAAGAAAAGGGGAAGTGCTGTGGGTTGTTCTGTATGTCAAATGTGTTGCTCTGATTGATTAAAATAAATAAAGTGCTGATTGGCCAGTAGCCAGGCAGGAAGGATAGGGTAGGCAGGAAAAGGAGGAGGAGAATTCTGGAGAGTGAAGGCTGGAGGGGAGATACTGCCAGCTGCTGCCATGACAAGAAAGAGATAAGATATTGGTAAGCCATGAGCCATGTGGCAATGTATAGATTAATAGAAATGGGCTAAATATAAGAGTAAGAGCTAGACAATGGTAGACCGGAGCTAATAGCCAAGGAGTTTAAATAATATAAATGTCTATGTGTTTATTTTACAAGTGGGTTGTTGGAGTAACAGGGCTTGGTGGCACCTGGAGAGAAGCTCTCCAACGACAGTTTCCCCTTTCTCCATTCCTCCCAGTCCTCACCCCTTCGCATTTCCTTTGCTTCCCTTCCCCTTCATTCTCCCTTCTGAAGGGAGCAGACCTCTAATAGACAATGACTGAATACAGCAAAACAAAATACAATAAGACAAGGCAAAAGCCCTCACATTGAGACTGGACAAGGTACCCCAGTGGGAGCAAAAGTGCCCCAAGAGCAGGCAGAAGAGTCCAAGATACACCTGCTCCCACAGTTAAGAGTCACACAAAAACACGAGGCTAACAACCACAATACCTATGCAGAGGACCTGGTACAGACCGTTGCAGGCGCTGTGTTTTCCACTTCAGTCTTTTATGAGTCCATGCGAGTACTGCTTAGCTGATTTGGTGGGCCATGTTCTTCTGATGTTCTCCATCCCCTCTGACTCCTACAGTCTTTCTGTGCCCTTCACAAGATCCTGGAGCTCGAAAGGAAGGGACCTGATTGGGGACCTCTAATTTGGTTAGGCTCTGCATAACGTGAGGCTGAGGGTATTTGCACCTGCATTCATCTGCTGCCAGGAGAAAGACACTCTGATGATGACTGGACAAGGCTCTGATGCATAAATATAGCAAAATATCATTAGAAAACTTTAAATTTATTTATTTTTGACCAGTCTTGTTTGGTTCTACTCTGGGTCTCTGGATTGTCCAGTCTCAGGTTTCTGGTCATGCAAACAGTGTTGGGTATGGGCTCCCTCTTGTGAAGTAGTGGGCCCCAAGTTAAATCAGACGTTGGTTATCAAGTTCCACAAGTTCTGTGTCGCCATTGCTCCAGCGATCTTGCAGGCAGGACAGATTATTGGTCAGAGGTTTTGTGACTTGGTTGGTATTCATGTCTATCTTTTAATAATATGCAGAACACATTCCTGCAATAATGAAGCTAGAACTTAGGAGTGAAAGCTCCATGCAGACACCAGCACTTCAAGCCAAGCAAGGCTCCTTGTTTCAGAAATGGGTTGCATTCAATAGAGTTGTTGGCCTAGGGGGTCCAATGGAGATTCCCAAACAACCCAAGCTGATGCTACGAAAGAAAATTCATAGTTTTTAATGTACGTACTGATTAAAACAGAAACAGAAGGTGTGTGCATTTGGGCAAATGTGTGTGTGTGTGTGTGTGTGTGTGTGTGTGCGTGTGTGTGTGTGTGTGTGTCTGCTTTGTCTTTGAGAGGATCAAGAAATATTTATATCTCAATAACATTGAATACATTTCATTGCCTTCATTTCTTGATTTCTAAATTCCATTCCCAATAAAAAGAACAAAGATTCCACAGAAAATTCTCTGATACCAGAGCTGGAGTAGACATTAACACATTATCTTTTATTAAGGTTATAGCAGTAGAAAGTTAAAAATTTGAGTTCATGGCATGATGAAACCTTATTAAAAGGCTATATAAGGAAACTTGAAGGCACTCTCCAAACTGCTAGACCTTGGAAAACTTAAGTATTAAAATAAATAATCATAATTTGAGATTACAATGTGTAAGCAAAAACATAACTTCATGAGTCCATACTTAAATAAATGCTATGTGCTGTTTCTGTGATTCTCATTTCTCACCTAGAAGGGTCAAAAATATGTCCCCTGTAGTTTAATTGGGACAGGATGATTATTTTGTGTTTTGTAAAAGTACATGCAGCCTTGTAGCATTCACATCATATTACCTTATTAACATCAAAGTAGTCACTGTGTATCTTCAAATAATGTACTAATAATTTTTTGAAAGAAAGATATTTCTAGAAGGCTAGTAAGTGTTTTATCTCAGAAAGATTTAGCCAGTGGTATATGTGGAGTGAGAAGTTATTAAGTGAATGACAGAGGTAGAAAAGAGAGACAAAGCACAGTTTAGTGGCCAGTGTTCTTTTTAGTAATCAGCCTTAAACTCAAGATAAAAAGAGTTGATGAGATGTGAATTTCTATCAAGTGATCATTTAAGAAACAATATAGCATACTGATATTGAACTACAAATTCACCTTTCTTTTTCTATTTTATTAAAAATATATTTTAATACATTCTATTCTGATTTTGGTTTCTCCTTCTAGAGGTCCTTCCAGATCCTCTCTACTTCCCAAATCACTCAAATTCATAACCCCATCTCCTTAGATACATACAAACAGACATCATCATCATCACCATCACCCTCACACTAATCCTCATCATGTAAAAACTAACAAGCCAAAAGAGAACAAAACCAACAAACAGAAAAAAGATCCAAAGATAAATCACGAGGAACACATAAAGCTACTGAAACACATAAACTTGAAGAAGCAGAAAGCTTTAGAGAAAGGGTATGTGGCAGTAGGGCAGAAGGGCCACCACTGTACTGTTTGGAGAGAGAAAAGGAACTAATAAGGGGAGGCAAGGAGACTGTGGAGGTCAGAGAAGGAAGGGATAAGAAAGAACAGAGCACATGTATGAAAATAGCATAATGAAACATTGTTTTCAAGATCAAATGAGCACAGCAGGACTTGATGCATGTAATCATACATGATTATATACATATATATGACTACATAGGATACATATTTGAGGTTATGAATTTGATAGGGAGTTGCAGGACATTGAAGAGGAGGGGTGAGAGGAAGAAGGGACAGGAATGATGTAAATACAATACTCATGTATGAAAGTCTCAAAAAATTCACATTTTAAGTTTAAAAATATGAATAAAAAGAATTAAAGAAGCTAATGGGTCAGTTGAGATAATATATAATAATAAAAGTGAAAAGCTAAAGTAAATAAATACATTTTTAAAACTGACATAAAAGCCCCAAATTTTATAAATTAATTATAATTGTAACATGAAGTGGTTTTAAGTTAATAGGTTGATTAGTTACTTAGTGGAAGTGTGAGTAAATTATTTCAACTAAGTGAATTTACAAAATGCACTCACATTTGAGTGAGTTTTCTAACAGCTTATCTCATCATTTGTATCAATCAAAATCTAGACAAAAGAAACTCAAAGTTTTAAAGTAATTCAAGAAATATTAATGTTTTACAATCCCTTAAGAACACCATTCTGATATTCTCCCATCAGCTCAAGTTTACCTTAGTAACTTTTTATATTCTCTTGCTTCCTTCATTTTATGATCAAAGTGAATTCATAAATAATTTCTTTAGATGAGAATGGAAGCATTGTTTCTCAATGACCTCCTTGGTGTGACATTCTTCCCTTCCATGTTCATCCACTCATTCAAAACATTTTCAGAATTTCAGTAGTGTTGGCTCCTAGAAAATCAAAGTTTGTAGGAGGGTAGAGGGTTTCAGCGTCTGACAGGATTTAAAATAGAGTTCTCAGTTGTGAAGTATTCTGTTGATGGAGAAAGCTGGGCTTTTCCCCTTCTGGTCAGCAAAGCAAATTAGAATGGTGTTGAAATTATATCTGTCTTGTCATCCCCTGGCAGGATACTTCTTGAGAAAGCCTTCTGTTCCTCCCATTTCTTGGCAGCCTCTTCCTTTGGGATGTCTGGAAATAATGGAACTTTCAAGACTAAATAATGGAGCCTGGCAGAGCTTCTGTAGTTCTGACTTACAGATCTAAATCGTATGTTTGCATCAGGTCATTTCAAGTAAACTTGAAGCACTCGAGTTGAAGCCTGAAATATAACTGCTTAGCCCCAGCCCTAGGTTTCGTCAGCTCTCTTCACGGCTACAAGTTCATCTAGAAAATAGAGATTGTAGCATTCTGTCAAATGATTCTGTTGTTTTTAAAGAAAGTAGTGCTTCACATACTAGGTAAGCAAACATAAAATATCCAGACCCAAGATTTGGTACCCATCATTGAAACCAGATGCATAGTTTTAAAATGGGCAAAGGGAGAGGATCTGCTTGTATGTGATTTTGTTCCATTCCTCAAAAGCTTGATGTTAATAAGAGCTTGTGCTGACTTTCGGGGGGAGCAGTTTGCCTGCGACTCTCAAGTCTACCTTTCCTGTGGTAGCAGGGATCTACATCAGGAACCTATGTAAATCAGGCAAATGGGCAACCACTGAGCTATTGCCCCAGCCAGAAGAGCTAATTTCTGATGCAGTTTCATTGGCCACAAAGCCAAGTAGAATCCATTTTAATATCTATCACTGTCAGTGCAACTCAGGTAGTGTTCCTAAATACAAGTCTCTGAATGTTCAATCTCTGGCAGAAATAATTTGCATATCAATGACTGAGGCTTACATTTTATCACTAATTTCATCACTGAGGCAAAAGATTTCAGTCATGTCATTTTTATAATGAGTTCATTGAAGGTTTGATGGCAGTGTTTTTTTAGTCATGAAAAAATACACCTGCATCAACTGATCATGTTTACAATTGTGTCTTAAGCTAAAGTGTGTTGTGCGCATCCAAGTATACAAGCTCTTAAAAGAGGCAAAGATAATCATTGGTTACAAATATGGAGTCCTTTCATGGATTTAGTTTTTCAATGTCTTTACTTGAAAATTGATTTCTTGTACTATTTTATTGCAATATATATGCATATGTATCAATATAGACAATATTAAATTATTATATATATGTAGATGTAACCGTCTTGTTAAATAAGAAACACAGAGCCAATTGCAGAGTTAAGCCAAGAGGTCAGAGCAGTAGTTAAGAGCTATAAACCTTACCCTTCACTGCTGCTCCTGTCCTTCCCTCAGCAAGACACCTACTTCTATGTGTTTTTTTTTTTTTTATAGACTTTCTGTTCTGCCTTCTCATTGGTTGTAAACCTAACCACATGATCTCCTCGTCACTGTCTGTCTGTACAGACCTCCAGGTCTTCTATGGTTGGTATTGAGATTAAAGGTGTGTGTCTCCATGCTGGCTATATCCTTGAACACACAGAGATCCGCCTAGCTCTGCCTCCCCAGTGCTGGGATTAAAGGCATGCACCACCACCGCCCAGCTTCTGCTATGGCTTGCTCTGACCCCAAGGCAACTTTATTAATATACAAATAAAATCACATTTCAGTACAAATAAAATATCACCATATACACACTGCATGTATTATATATACATATTAAATTATTGCAGTGTTAAATGCATATATATTTTTTAACACTGCAATAATCTAAGGTTTATAATTTGACTGTGCTAAATATGTTACACCTTTTCTGTGTGGATAGCACTGATGTCTACCTGCAGAACTTCACTGTGCCAAAGGTAAATCACAGCCATTCTGCAATTACCCTTTGTCTTGTTTTCTTCCCAGAGTTATTGATAAGTGCATCTCTTTCCTTCCTCTCACTCATTGACTAAATGGGAGTGTTTCTTCTTATCTTGACACTGGGACAAGTGAGGAGATTCGATACGGTTCAAGAACGACATATCCGGTCCCTCTTCCCATGTTCCCTTCCCTCCCTTCCTCCAAGGGTAGGTCAGTAAGCAGAAAGCACACACAGTGAGAGGGGAAAGCAGGCATTTGCAACAGTAGTGCTTATGACTGAAGACTGACTTGTTTGTTTTCCAGCAATATGCTTTTAAATAAAAGAGGGAGAAAGACAATGTAAGCTCTAGGGTAAATTTGGCATTTTATGGTGGCAATGTTTTAAAATAGTCTTCTTTTAGAAGGTGAATTTTAGAAACCTAGTATTTTACGAGAAGTTTTCAGTTGACTTTGAAAGAAAGACTGAAATGTTTTGACAAATGATTTAGTGGCATCAGCAGAGGGAAGGAAATTGGGAACTTTCAATTCTATTCCTGTATAGTGTGACTTCCTGTGTGGGTTTAGGCAAATCATTTACTGTTTGCTGTGTTACATATTGGGGAGCTATTGTTCTCAGAATGACTAATGCACTGAAATCTTCTGAGCTCAAGTGATGTAAAGAATATTCATATTGCTGAACTTTATGTATCAAGTGTAATAACCTACTTTCTGAATGATTAATTAGCTCAGCTTTTCTCAACATGACCTTTATGTGTGGCCACATTGACATCCTTGCAAACCACTTCTGAAGGAACAGTCTTTGGCAAACACTGATCATATCACTAACAAACAAGATTTCACATGTGCTTTAAAAGAGAGACTACTTATACATGCTATAAGAATATTCCTCTCTCCCACCCCACCTGCTTCTCCTCCCTCCATCTCTTTGTCTCCCTCCCTCCCTCTATCCTCTCCTCTCCTCCTTTCTCTGTCACTCTGCCTTTTTCTGTTTGTCTTTGTCTCTACTCTCTCTGTCTCTCTGTCTCTGTCTCTCTGTCTCTCTCTGTCTCTCTCTCTCTCTCACACACACACACACACAGACAGAGAGACAGACAGAGAGAAGTTTAGTCTCACCTTTCAATATCAAGTTTTCTTGATAAATTTCACAATATCAAGTTTCCTTGACTAATTTCACAAAGGTTTTCCTTTGTGTCTACTCATACTTTCTATTTACACATTCATGGTATCTAGTATGTCATAGTCTTTACACAGCAATTTGGTAAAGAACAAAATATTTTATTTCAAATTGATTTATACTCTTATCATCAATCCTAATTATTTATTGCATATTAGTAGAAAATATTTTAAAATATTTTATTGAAAAATGTTTAGTAGAAGACAAAATATAAATAACACAGAATAATGATCTATATATGTCCACTGAAATCTTTGACAAGCATTATAATGGAGAATAAGATAAAGCATATATAAACTGCTATAAAGTAATCACATTATTATCATGGAATTTATTCATTGATTATTAAATAATTTTAATATCTAGTATAGTCTCACTGATTTTCTAAGTACTGTGAACAAGAAACAAACATAGTTTCCCCTGCAAACATTCACAAATAAAATCTGACATGGAAGGTGGAAAGACATTATTATGAGAACTGTAAAAAACCTAAGTAATATTAGGATGAGGACTATGTAGAATGCAAGGTAAACTAGTTAATGCTATGGTAATACACGCTCAAACTCTAAGACTTTACAACAGATGTGCTGCTTGTCACTCACACTGGTCATCTCCAGTAGTGAGGTAGAGCTGTTTGTATGGATGGCCAGGTTCTCTCTGCTGCAGTCTCATCAGGTATGCAGGAGGGCAGAGGGAACATCATGTAGATACTTCATCGGGACTGTGCATCCATTTTCATTTGCACGTTTGACCCAAGGATGTCGCACAGACTCTGCTGGGTTCAGGGTGGAGAGGAATTTGGTTGTCACACTGTCCGATGCCAGTTTCAGCACAGACCAAGGTCGAGGAAAACATGCAGTGTGGACCAAAAGAGTGTCTACAGAGAGTTCTAGTACTAGGCCAAGCTAGCAACTGCTCTTCATGGTACATGGGAGGTAAGACAGCAGGAGAATCCAATCTGTGGACATCTGTGGGCACTGGTTTGAGGAAATTAGACATCTCTCTTTGGAATGGTGATCATGCAAGGCTGGTCAAAAGCATGTGGAGTACAATGACAAAGATATTCAGGAAATGCCATAGAAACAGACAGCCGTCAGCCCAGAAAGCCACCTAACCATAAAGATTTTACCTGAATGTAGGTGAGAAGAGCAAAAAGCAAAAGAATGACAGAATCTGTCTTATACTTTTTGAAAGATCATTCTGTAAACTAAGAGGAGAAAAATAGGGCAAAAGGCAAAAGTGTAAACAGAAGGTAAATTAGAAAATGACTTACAGTAAGTGGAAGAGATAATGGGGCTTTGGGATGAGATATTGGCCAAGAAAATTAGAAGATCTCAAATTCTCTATAATATTGGAGGTGTCACACACATAGGGAGATGAGTGCAAAAGAGGATAATTATTGGTATATATAGCAAAGAAGAAAATGAAAGCAAAGACTGCCAACACCTACATCCAGGCAATGTTAGTTCTGACCTTTAGAAGAGGCAGAATATATAATTACATTTTACCTTCATCTATTAAATTTCTTTAACTTCCAACATAAATTTTCATAACCTTTAACACCAAATAATGAAGATACTAGAAAAATGTGGCCCTCAAATAAAAATATTCTAAAAATATAAATTAGAGAGAATTATAAACTACAAGTTGGAATATTTAAGGGGTACATTTAAAGTATATGGAAGTGTTTCCTAATGGAAAAGAAGGGTAAATTGAAGCTATAAGAAAATCAAATCAAGAGTGACCAAATCAACTCTCCACAAACATGTATACGAAATTTGTTCATTAGAACATTGGTTTTGATTCATTCAAGATATTATTGGATATTTTACTGTAGGCATTGAATTACATTAGAGAATCAAAGGAAAATTAGATAAAAGCATAAATAAATGTAGCAAGTTCAGTGGAAGAACACACACACAGTTCAAAGCAGATCTGCTTTCACAAAATGAAAAAGGATATTATATTGAATGACATAAACAAGAGGAAAATTGTTTAACAAATTCACAAGCATTTTCTTCATTGTATTCATCATTTGGAATTCTTACTAGATTATACTGTCCAAGTTGAGACTCCAAAACTGCAGACAGATAAGAAATTTTGAAGACTTCACTGTAGAATCACAATGATGGAAGATTAGATTCTAATGCTCATGAGAAAAGGCCACACAAAGGGAATCATTGGGTGGTTTAATAGTGACCTTTAAAATGACAAAGGAGTTGAAAGACTCTGTAACTGTTTTCTAACTCAGCTGAGAAAACTAAGGAAATAATTTGAAGTTATCATGCCAAGCTAGACATCAGTATAAAATGAAGGTTGTTAGACACCCTATGAAGTCATGGAGTTTCTTACCCAGGGGCCTTGGTCTTTAAAAAAGATCAATTTTCATCTGCTTAAATGACTGGGTAAATCCCCTTCATCCTTCTGATTCTCTCTCTGGAGAAACAGATTCCTTGACCTGGCTTAGAAATCCGTTTCTAAGCCAAATAGCTTTCAAGGTCAGGAAGCATTCTAGTATAATTCACCTAAATAGATCCGGCTTCAACTTAAACCCATTTCCTCTTGTTCTGTCCTGGGTGGAGAGGAAGGAGCATTTGCCATGAAGCTCCAATTCAGAGTAGCTTGGATAACTCAAAAAAGCAATTCTGTGTTCTACCCCCATTGTTTTTATGCCAAATGATGTCAAGTCCACCAATACATTACACATTTTGCCCATCTTTTTTTTTTATCCAGTTTCTTACAGTATGAATCTCAGTACTTCAATGCACAGTGTGAAATCTCTCTTTCTTCAGGACAAGGGAACAAGTTTTGGTTAAGGATCCATACCCTCAGATTTCTCTGATATTACTGTAGGGATCATGTTTCTGCGCTTTGAAAGGTGAATCATCTTTTTGTTGAACAGTCAACTGCAATAATCACATCACAGAAGTTGGGTCTTGGATCAGATTGCCTCTTTTGTTCCCTAAAACAGAACTATGAATACTTCCTGGGTCAATCAGTGAAAAATCATTTTGCTGCCAATGCCAAAATAGAAATTAAAGTTAACTTTAAACGAAAACAAATAAATAAAGGGAATTCATAGAGCTAAGTCAGTAAGGAAGCGTGCAGATAAGTCCCCGAAATTAGAAAGCAAAATTTACATATTCTTGACTCTGCCTTTCTCTATACTTCCGATTCATTTTTTCCTCCCATTGACAGACCCAGGAGAAATTAATTCTTAAATATCTGCTAAATGTGCCTCTTCTTTCTTTTTTTTCTCAATTCAACAATCACCAGTCTGTTCTTAATTATCTCTTACTCAGACTGATGCAAGTTCCTCATAAGTGATTCCTCTGCTCTTACTCTCAATTCTTCATTCATTTAAAATGCAAATTGCCTCATGCGTACTCTTTGGTTAGCCTACAGTTGTTCTTATCAGCGGCACAGGGAAGACAAATCCGAAGTTTGTGACTATGCAACAATTTCAAGGATTAGTAGTACCTTTTAGTTTCTCTAGTTGTAACTTCTCCTTGCAATTATTTGCATTTTTCTTTATTTTTGAATATTCAGGATTGTTTTGGTACATGCCTTAATTCCCTGCACTCAGGAGTGAAGGTAAAGGCCGGAAGACCTCTGTGAATTCCCGGCCAGTTTGCTCTACATAGTGAATTCCAGGATATCCAGGGCTACATAGAGAGACCCAAAATCAAGAAATAAATATTTAGGATTTTTCATACTACATATTAGGTCTGGGATGCTCTCCCCCATTTGTCTACCAGGTGGCTTTTCTTTCGTTATAAGCTTTCATGATACCACTCAAATTATATACTTCAGTTTAATGACTGTGGTCTGACTGAACTGTTGTTGTAGGAGTGACTTTTAGTATGATAACATGCACTAACTGTAAATTATGAAATAGACTTTGATTTTCTCTTCCCCCATATGTGTTTTTTAGGTGTTTATTCTTTTTGTTTTTAGTGTGTGGTGGTGATTTGCTTTTGTTGTCGGTTTTAACCTTATTTTCATGATGACAATTATCTCCTCTTCATTTTAGTGGAAGACTAAATTTCTCTAAGATTGAAGGTAGTGATGGACTCCTTGAGATTTTTGGTTCTCCTACTTTTCTCTCCTTTACTGTAAAGCAAAGAGTTGCTTTGCTGTAATAGTGTTCTTGGTTGACAATATTTTTAAGGGCATTCATCTAATTCTTTGTCTTTTAAGTATTAAGGACAAATCAGTTGTTAGTCATTAGTCTCCTATTATTTGTTACTTGTTTCTCTATTGATAATTTACATGTTTTTCCTCTTTGTCTTGCACTTCTGGCAGATTCAGTTTTAACTAAATTCAGTCTATGTGGAGTACTTTGTGTTTTTTGGATATGACCAGCTGTATCATTCTCTTCTGCTTTCTTTTTACTATTTTTTTTTTCAAGACAGGGTTTCTCTGTGTAGCTTTGTGCCTTTCCTGGAACTCACTTGGTAGACCAGGCTGGCCTTGAACTCACAGAGATCCGCCTGGCTCTGCCTCCCCCCTCCCAAGTGCTGGGATTAAAGGCGTGCACCACCACCGCCCAGCTCTCTTCTGCTTTCTTTTGTTTGTGTATTTGTTGTTTTGTTTTATGATGGTAGGCATAATATATAGCTCACTTATTTATTGTAGGAACCATAAAATATTACAATTTTATTTCTAAGAATTTTTTTACTTTAAAGATTTTTCAGAATATATTTTCCTTATTTTATTACTTTAATTTTTCAAAAGTTCATTTATACATAAAGTACTTCAACCATATTCCCTCATTGCCATCTTTTATCCAAACTCTACTCCTTATTCTCAACCAATTACTCCTCCTATGTTCACATCTGTTATGCATGTGTGAGTGTGCCTGTGTATGTATGTTCTCCATTGTATTTAATTAAGGTTTAGTTACATGAACATGTCCTGAGAGGGCATTATTTACTTGAGCAAGGACAGTTGACCAGTGGCTATATCACTGAGGAAGATGGCTCCTATTCCTCTTGCAATGATTAAGACTGACTGCCTATAATTTCTTAGGGAGTGCTGGATCCCTCTGAGTGTCTTTTCCGTCTATGATAAGGTTCATGGCTATATCTTGTGTGGTCCTCATACCAGTGACTATGGCTACTGCGAGTTCCAGAGTAGAACAGTCATATCATGTCCCAAAGGCAGAGTTTCACAGCAATGCTACTCATCCTTTGATTTCCTTCTGCTCTCTTTTCCACAATGTTTCCTGAATATAAGAAGGGGTGATATACATATCCTATTTAGGACTTAGCACTTAGCTCATCATTTTTACCCAGTTATGTACTTGTTCATTCACTGTTACCAGTTGAATGAAGAAACTTCTCATTGATCTATGGGTATAAATACAAATATGCAGTTTAACAAGTTGTCCACTTAGAGAAAAATAATGGTAGTACATTCCCTTCTAGGTTCTATGACCTTACTATGAGGTAGAGATTTGCATTGCCAAACCTGTTTTCCTTCCAGTGGAGTGGGCTTCAAATCCATAATATTCATGCCACTATTGCATCAGTGAGCATGTCTTACTTGGCAGGTTATTATTATAACTTGCAGAGACCAGAGGTAGGTAAGACCTTTGGTGACTTTTCTCCTCTTTCAGCCTACAAAGCATCTACAGTACTGTAAGAGAGCTCAGCAGCCTACAAAGTATCCTACAGCAATGCAGCTCATGTCCAGGCTGATTTTACCTCCTCTGCCCTATGGCTAGAGTATGAATCATCTTCAGCAGTGGTGTCTTCTCATTTAGTCTTCTGTTTGTTCTACTCTCTACTGTTTGCTTTCTTAGCAGTCTTTTCTTTACTCCACTTATTGAGTTCTTTAGCTATATTTCAGCGTTTCTTTGATGAATTTATTATTGAAATCATAATGCTTCTTCCTAATTTTAATTATTCACTTATATTATTTTGTATCTCATGACAATTCCTTAAATAATTAATTTAATTATTATTTTAGCAATTGGACAATTTCCTTTAGTTTCTGTTGTTATTTGGTTGTGAGGGTTTTTTATTGTTATTATTTGATTTCTGTTTTTTCTTTTTTCTTTTATTAGACAGTGTGTCTTGCAGCCCAGGATGGCCCAAAACTCACCATTTAATTGAGGCTACCAGATTTTTTTCCCTTGGGGAGCATTTTGAGCAAGAGATTGTTTCTTAAAGACCAATTCCCTTAGCTTCTTCAACTGCCCTGTGTCCCTATGTTGATATTTCAGCACCTGGTAATCAGTTATCTCTACCACTGTGATAGGGTACCTTACAAGTCAAAGAGGTTTTCCTAGTTATGTGTTCCAGGTTTACAGTTAGGCTAGATTGGCCTGAGTTCCACTTGGACACTTGTGAATTTTCTGTGTATCTTATTAAGTTGTAAGCTATGTTGATGATACCAATAGAGGCCTCAGTTGTCTAGACTGCTGGCATTGAGAGTCACTGTATAACCAGATGATGTGCACCTCTTTGGTAGGGCACATTCATAAGCAACTCTGAACAGAGAATACAAGGTATGATATGTCATCAATATCTATAGGTCACATAAGAGCCATTCTGTCTGGCCAGGTACTGCTGGTACAGCAAGGAATATGGGATACTAATCATTTTCTTGTGGTTCTGATAGGTGGGCCTATCTAATGGGGCTTGATGTTTATATATCAGTGTTCTTAGTATGGTGGGGGGTGTCAGTGTTTAAAAACTACATAGGAGACTTCATGTGGACTCTAGAAACTGCAATACTCAGAGAGGGATACTCATGTACTTTCTGGGACCATAGATGGTTCGCTATCTATATTTTTCAGAGCTAAACATGATAAAAACCTTCAAGTGCTTTATCATGTCATATAATTTCTACCCAATTAACTTCTTAGAATATGCTCTGTGAATCTTTTTATTTACTAAAGAAGGATGGGGCTCTCTATATGCTTGCTGGGGATTCTACAGGCCATAGCACTCGTATGCTTGGTCTTATGGGCTATAATTTCCTTAGACAAGAGTAGATAAATCACCCTACTGATACAAGAAACTGGGTCTCTGGAGTTTCTTGGCATAGCCAACCTAGTTGCTTGCTTTACAGGACCCTAGACGAGTCACACAACAAAATGTACTATACA
This sequence comes from Onychomys torridus, assembly GCF_903995425.1. Lineage (NCBI taxonomy): Eukaryota > Metazoa > Chordata > Mammalia > Rodentia > Cricetidae > Onychomys > Onychomys torridus. The sequence continues at coordinate 16,808,446 of NC_050458.1, forward strand.
AAGTTGCTTGTGAGTTTGAGATCCTATAGCCTGGATGCTGGCTCCAGAGTAATGTACTGGTACAGTACTCCATCAGATTCCCAAGCTAGGCTGGGATACAATAGGAAATAAATGCTTCTTCAATATCAGCTACTATAGGGAGTTTGGATTAAGTAGAACTTGCTGTGTATCTCTTCCTAACCTTTCGCCATGGATTTTTCAACTTTCTTGGTTCAGAGTCAATCTCAAAAGATCAGACAATAAATGCCCTATGCTTGGTTTCATCCTTTTCAAAGTCGTCTGTATCATCATGCTCACATATATAGTTATCTCATAGCTGCGGCAAAACAGCTATTGTTATTCTTTGTTTAGGTATTTTGTGAAAGAAAGGTGCCTTAAATGTGCAATGGCTGGCATAAGAATGGTGAATATCAGATGTCATCACCATTGCAATTAGGACACAATTATTTCTGTCATGGTACCTTGCAAGCAATAGTACTCAGTAAATACTAGGTGAATAAAGGGAACATTCCATCATTACATGGAGAGAAAAGGAGCTGATATAGTTAGTGGCCTTTATATCCTTACAAACATGATTCTATGTTCTATGCAAAATCTACTCACAATTTCTTATTGAAAGTTAGCATTTGGTAGTATCCAAACTCATTATGAGTGGAGAGATTTGGATAATGGATAGAATCAGGCCACAAGATGCCAATTAGTTTCACATTTGCTTAACAAGAAGAGTTTTAGTAACAACTGTACCAGCTGAAGGGTTTTTCAGAGCCTTGCTGCAAAGTACTGTGCAGGCTTTCCTACCTTCCTTCAGAAATTCTGTTCTCTATGAAGGCCTTGACATTCCGTGAAGGGAAACTGGCATTTCAACAATATAAGCTGGAGAATCTATTCCTTTTATTTTCTCTTAATAGTCCTCCTTCCACATCCATCAACACTAAGAGAATACATAAACAGAAAATAAGTTAGTAAGAATTGTATCTTCTTTGAAGTATATATTAATTTTTCTGTATAAAATATTTCAAATGAACGATATCACTGAGTCTTTATAATAACCCTAGAGGGTGTCTTGTTCTGAAATTACAAAGAAAAATAAAACTAGTAATCCCAACTTATACTCTTCTTACCTTGTTGTGTGACTCCTCAAAAATGTTTTGATATAATAAAGGAACAAAAAAAGATGATAGCAAACACAGACAGCTTTCATTTTGGAATCAGAGAGTGATGGATTAAGATACCACCTAAAATGTTGAGGGAGTGAGGAGAAGAAGAGAGGAAGGAGAAAGAAAGAAAGGAAGAAAGAAAGAAGGAAGGAAGGAAGGAAGGAAGGAAGGAAGGAAGAGTGACAGAGGAAAGAAGAAAGGAAGACAGTCTAGAGATAGCACCAAGCTTGGAAAAGGAGTGAAGAAAATTGCTGTGGGATATTCAAGTATGTCAAATGTGTTACTCTGGTTAAAATAAAACTCTGATTGGCCAGTAGCCAGGCAGGAAGTATAGGTGGGACAAACAGAAAAGAGAAGTCTGGGAAGTAGAAGGCAGAGGTCGGGAGAGACCAGCCAGCTGCTGCCATGACAAGTGAGATGTAAGGTACAGGTAAGCCATGAGCCACTTGGCAAATTATAGATTAAAAGAAATGGGTTAATTTAAGATAAAAGAAGTAGATAACAAGAAGCCTGCCACGGCCATACAGTTTATAAGTAATATAAGTGTCTGAGTGATTATTTTATATGTGGGTTGTGGGACTGCGGGAGCTTGGTGGCACCTGGAGAGAAGATCTCCAACTACAGAAAATATTTTCCATGAAAGAGTCATCAGATACAGATTTGAGAAGAATGTGGCATAGTTGGACTTCTATCATCCCTACAAATTTGTGTACCTTTATATTGACCCTACATCACTTGGAGTTGGGTCAGGTATTTATTTTCTATGAGCTTCAACTTCCTTAACTCTAAAAGGAGTACTAATCTATACACCTTCATGCTTTTACAAAGGCAGAACACAATAACTTACAGTATTCATAGTACACAGATCTAAAAGAGTGGATTTGGGTATGGGATGGGGGAAAGACACAAAGCAAGGCAGTGGAACTAGAGCTCCAATCTGTGTCTCTCTCTCTCTCTCTCAATCTCTCTCTCTCTCTCTCTCTCTCTCTCTCTCTCTCTCTCTCTCTCTCTGTGTGTGTGTGTGTGTGTGTGTGTGTGTGTGTGTGTGTGTGTAGAAAGAAGGAGACAGAAAAAAATCTGTAAAATCTGTGTATGTGTAATTCCTTATTCTCATCAAATTTCAGTATCTATTTATTTCATCATCAAGTGGAAAACAAATGATTATCTGTTGTTGGGCTGCACATGGACTAGTGGAAAGTACTTTCAAGATAATATAATTTGCTATTTTCATTTTGGTATCCCAACACTTAGAAGGTTCATCTTCCTGGTCTAAATGTATCTATGCCATGTTAGCTCTCACTGAAAAAATAGTCACAACTTCCTTACTCTCTTCCCAAAACAGGATTAAGATTTGAAAACAAAAACTGTAGATAGCAGAGTTTTTTAATGTTAAAAATAGCCACGATTTGCCATTTGCTAAACAGCAGTTGAGAACAAAGTTCCATGTTGTAACTTCTCTCACTACAGGGAACTACCACAACTTGGAAAAGAAGTCATAACGACAGCTATAATTGTGAAAGGACTGAGGAACAGGAGGTGAACAGGCTGTGCCTTTTGCCTCCAACATACTTGACTTGCACCTAATGCATACTGATCATCTAATTGCTCTTGCACTAGTATCTGTCTTCCTATATGATATGGCTTCTTGAGTAGCAGTCTGAAGAAGATGCTTTGTCCTGCTACCATTATATTCTGAGTCTGCAGCCTCTTTAATTTGTTCAACTGTATTGCCACAGTCCCCATGGAAAAAAATCGAAGCCACAACATAACGTAATCCATAGTATTGTTTTGAATTGGTCACAGAAATATTACAGACTTAGAGAAATTTCATCCTGATGTTTAAATGGTTGATCCTGTTCACTCTGAAAATGCTTTCAAAGGAAATGGTAAACGTTGCTGTTTGCCTCTACAATTTTTTTTCTAAAGACTTAAGTTATTTAGTTTTGTCATAGCTTTTTTTTTTTTTTAAGTTTTAGCATCGTACTAAGTGCATTTCCTGATCTTTTATCTTCTTTCCATTCAGGGCCATGGTGGAAAAAACATTGACTTGGAAATGAGGAAGTAAGGTTAATTCACCTTAGGGCACAACTATACTCTCAGAAAACTTCACCTTCAGAAATAATCTAATCATTTTGTCCATAAAACAAAGATAGGATAATGAGATAGCATCCAAATGTATTCAGCTGAAGGCATTCCACTCTTGTTATGTCATAGTCCTCTTAAGAAGAAAAATAAAAATTTGATTTTATCTAGAGTAACCTCAATGTTCTAGAAGCTTCTCCTATACCCTACTTACACACATATATAGGAAGAATATCAAAATATGATTTACTCGTTGAACTCATCAATTCCCAGGTTTCTTTCAAAACTGCTATTTTTGACATAAGAAAGGCCAGGGTCTGCTGAGACATCTCAATGGGTTGGAGTGCCTGCTACTCTTATAGTGGTCTGGAACACAGTTCTTAGCACCCATGACTGGCAACCCACAACCACCTGGAACTCCTGCTCCAGAAGGATCTGATACTTCTGGCCTGTGTGAGCACATGTGCTCAATATATCATACCCACACTCAAACACATCCACATAGATATAATTTAAACTAATACAAATAAAGACATATATTCTCCCTCCAGAGGTGATCTAAGATAGAGAGACAAGTTTAAACTTCCATTTTGTTAGGGTCCATGTGCAAGATGTGACACTTTCCCTTCCTCAGAAGTGTAACATGAATCTACTGTTCACCCCTATCACAAGTTTGTTCTGAGAGATTATGTTATAAACCTCCAGAGGCCAAAGGGAGGAAGTCACAGGGCAACCCAGACAGGTTGTGCTAGCTTTAGTGCTGTTTTCTTAATGATGGAAAATATAAAAGTCAGGCAGAGGTGACAGTGCTCTGAGCTGCTTCTTGCCCTTGTCTCTCTACTTGAGTCTACAGAACCTCTGACCTCTGAACACTGCTGTTGAGTGAGAGGTTGAGCTGAGGAATAGCAGGGACAAGACCCACCTAGGAAGGGATGCTGCCTAGCTGGCTTTCCATCTCTCACAGGCCAGTGCTGTTTCTTGGCTTTCTTTGGCTGTTGTGTTTTGTTTTCCATTACTTACCACCACAGAAAAGTCTTAAGATTTACTGACTGAGACTGATCTATTTATTTTTCCTCTAGAAAATCCACTCTCTTCTCTAAACTTTTGTTTTATAACCCTTGCCTCAGATTCCCTTAATCTTTCAATAACTTCTCACTCCGAACCACATAAACAAAACCGCATTGCATTTTTCATGCTCTCTTTAGAAAAGACCAGACTTCAACTTAGACCTGGCTTCAGTCTGGAATAGTAAGTTTCTGCACTTGACTCAAATGTGCTAGACCAAGTCCACCCCAAACTCTTACTTCACAAATCACACAGCCCCCATCTGGAGAAGCGGCTTTCCAGAGAGGGTGGTGATAAATTCTAGATGTGCTCCAACATTCATGAGTTCATGCAGACAGCTAGTCCACCTGATTTTTTTCTATAATCACCACAATCAATGAAAGATGAAATTCTACTTTTGAAGATAGCCGCAGCTACTAAATCCAGCAACATGGGATAGTCAGCACAGTCTCCTACAAAGAAAAGGTTTACAGTGTGGTATTTAATTTTTATGACTTTACTATCTATGCTCCCTCTACTGATATTAATACAATTTGTAAAGAAAAAAAACTGAGAAACAGAATAATGAAATGCTGCAAAGAATAAAAGCATAGCATATTTATTGTCCTTAAGGGATTTAAGTGATTGAAAAATTTAGTAGTATGTTTCAATTAAAATTTATTGCTTATATTGCTATAAGGAGTTGAAAAAGAGTGAATTGCTCTTATGCATTCAAAACAATATTTTGCAGAGATAATGTCTAGCCATAGTAAGTGTTCAATAAACATTAAAATAATTGAACAATTATCACTTTATGGTATTTTCTCCAATCAGTACAGACTAGAAGGTTTTCAGCTTGCTTGCTTTCTTTCAAGCCATCTACCTGGACCAAAGTCCAGAGAACTTACAAAATAGTCCATCCTGTGGCTGCATTCCCTTTCCGCTATTTAGTCACATGTGCTCCCTAACGACCAAAAGTGCAACCTTCAGCTAGGAAACCTGATTATCTCCTCTGTCTGTGCACTTTGGTCCCTTTCAGGAGATTGGAATCATTAGGTGTCCTTGAAGTGCACCAGCCTGGTCATGAAATAAGTAATGGTGCCTCTGTGCTAGATAAAATTGCCCACATCAGCACTCTCAAGTCCAATCGGGAATGCTCATTAAAAAAAAAAAAAAAAAAAAAAAAAGTATTGAATAAAATAAGTAGCACTAGGGGCAGTGTCACCACTTGGACTGGATTCTGAAATGGGAAGTGGATAGTAAGGAAAACTGATGAAAATTCAGTGGTGTAGTCTAATCAATATTGTGGCAATGTTAATTTCTTAATTTTGGAAAAATACAGAACAATGTGTATCACACTAACATTGGAAGAAAGTAGGCGAAGGATAAACAGAAATTCTTGATCTTTTACAATGTTTCTAAAAGTCTACAATATTCAAAACCTCAAAGTTCGCTGATGATTGGGTTTAGTACTACACACCTCCAAGTATCCCAATACATTAGAAATGGAGACAGAAGAATCAGGAGTCCAAAGACATTGGGAACTTCACAGAGAGTTGGAGGCCAGTCCATATTATGTGAGACCCTGAAGAAAGAAAAAAAAAACAAAACCAAAAACAAAAGAGGAACCAATAAAATAGGGAAAAATGAGAATTAAAATGAAATGACAAATGCTAAGGAGAAATGTAAGCTGCTGGCTCACTGGGATAGAAAGAGAGCAACTATACTAAGGAACAGTCCATATAGGTGAGTGCCCATACAGATATGCAGAAGAGTGAGTGATTTTGAGGTTATAGTAAGCATATTTAGCATTTGAAAAGTATTTTATCAGTATAAACCTCTCAAGGGTCACTTTAATTTATAAAGTAGGGATTATCTGTGTACCATTAATAGACAATCTTAATTACTGGAGCTCTTCCCTAAATTATGGGATCTCTAAATAGGGAAGATGCAAAGTTATCTTCATGACCTTAGCTTAGCTGTCAGTAATGTTCTATAGCAGTAATTACATCTCAACTAAACTGAGACAGAGTAAGAGTAAGAAGAGGCAGAAAGCATGTATATGAATGTGAAGCAGAAGCAATGGTGGCCAGCAGAGTGGTTCACATGCATTTAAAAAACGGGCTGGAGAGATGCTCAGTAATTAAGAAACTCACCGCTCTTGTAGAGAAGACAGGCTCAGTTCTCTGTAGTCATATCTGGTGGCTCACAACAATACCTAAGGCTAGTTCCAGATGATTTGATGCTCCCTTCCAGTGGCACCTGCACACATGTGTTCCACATGCAAACAATAGGCATACACATCAATAAAAACAATTGAATCAATGAACTTTATGGGGGTTTATTACAGGAATACGGAGAAGTTGCTTACCAGAGCCAAAGGGACTCAGAGTAGCCATTGTGAAACTCCAAATCAGCATGAGACAGAGATTATGAATACTGGACACTGGGAGCACATGGCACACCTGTAGGCATATCTACAGGCTGTAGACCATCCTATCTCAGTGGCTCAGTTTGCCAAGCCTCATCTAAGGAGAATGGGTGATCTGAGTTTTTTCATGGGAGTTAAGCTGACAGTAGCAAGGAAATAAGCCATTGTGGCTTTTTATTCCTGCCTTTCCATGAACTGCCTGAAATAAATTGTTTATCTGCACAAAAGAAGGAGATGCTAAATACATTCCAAAACTATCATTGGCCATTAAGCAGTAGATAATTAGAAAGCACCCAACAGAAATGGGAAAAGATGGGTTTCTGTGGCGCCATGGTGGTTTTCTGTAGACCAGGAAGAACATGGGTATTGTGTTCATTGATTGCTCAAAAAGCTGAGTAATGACATTTTTACAAAGTAAGAACAATTCATATAGTAAATTGTAGAGTAATGGAAATACAGCACTTGTTTAAATTAGTTAATAAAATTAATGCTACAATAATTAATGAACTGAATTTAAAAATGTACTTGGCAGAGAATCACAGCCAGTGAAACAGACTAAGGATAATATTCATCTTCTATCCTCTCTGTGTTAAATATGTTCACCATTAGGGTGGCAAAGACTTACAGACAATTTTAAAAACAAACAATGAATGAAAATGTTTCAGTACTGAAGAGAAAGAGCCTACTAACTCAAACAAAAAAATGAAAAATATGACAGGATTTTGTGTGTGTGTGTGTGTGTGTGTGTGTGTGTGTGTGTGTGTGTGTGTGAAGAACTGAAGAATATCCCCAGGGGAAAAAAATGTGAGGTCAATATGAAATGGGTGGTGTTGATATAAATTCAGCCTGATTGGTGAGGACTAAGAAAGGGAACGAAATGAGTACTGTCAGCAGGAAGCTATTTTGATTAGATTTTATTTTGAAGAATGGCAATAACTATGCCATTGTACATTGACCTAATCAGGTCACATCTGGAATACTAGGTTCAATTATAAGTGTCCCATTTTGAAAAGAGTGCTGACAAACACAAGTACATGCAAAGAGGCTACTGAGATGGAAGATGAGCTGGAAATTCTCTATAGTAAATAAAAGAACATTTTTTAAACTAATTTCTACTAGTGAAGCCAAGAGCTAGAACTTACCCTTGACGACAAATCCCAAGTCCTTGACAGTTTCCCTTGGAGTCAACATTAAGGTATGTCAAGAATGCAAAAGTTTAGGACATAGGAAAATATGTGAGAAAAGGACACGGTACAGAGGAATGGAGGAAAGTAGACTAGCATATCCATCATATGGGTTAATGCTCTCCTGCTGTAAAAAGAGGATGGAGCTGGCTGAGCTACTGAAGGGACGTTTATAAGTTGACAGAGAGCTGGTCCAGGAATCTAAAGATATTCTAAGGCAGCAAACTAAGGAAGATACCGCTCACCTTTCCTTCACACAACACAGGTATCTTGTTTGTTTGCTTATTTGCTGTATTTTGGGGTCATAAGTATAAACATAGTATCTGGGATGTATTCTTGGCATCTCTTTGGCTTTTTTAGGTAGGAGTAATGTGTTTGTGTGTGTGTGTGTGTGTGTGTGTGTGTGTGTGTGTGTGTGTGGTGTGATGTGTAAGAATCCAAACAGAAACACATTGTTATATTGATTAAAAATTTAAAAATCCCTTTCAACAACTCTACATAGACTCAAAGGCAACTTGAGGATGAAAATCAAAGCCCTACCACTTCATAGATGGAAATAATCAAGTTAATGGACACTGGGCTATCTTTGGAATTGGCTCCTCCTAAAAAGGCTAGAGTGTAAGAAGGCAATTAACTTTTGTTATAAGTACTGACACACTGAAGGAGTGGACCATAGAAATCGGTAAAGTTAGAAGGGAGACAACCATCAGCTGAACACAAAACAGAAACAAGCTACAACTCAAGCCCACATGATAGCTAAAGTTGAAAGACAGAATTAAACTAGGAAATCATCATCTCTGCAGGTTGTGGAAGAAAGAGCTGTCAGGCTAGAGGTCCAGAATTCTATCAGCTAAATCTTCATTCTTTGAGTGAGCTACGATTTTGCTCTAGTCTGCAAAGTATGATCCTAAGCTCATCATCTCATATCTCTGAGGTTTTATACATAATTATGCCTTCACATATTTTATGAAGTTTCCACTGCGCTAGGTTTCCATATCATACCTCAAAGGCCCCTCAATTCTGGTTATCTCTCCCACCATTTCTTCCTTCAGCATTATCTCCCCTCCCCCTCCCTACCAGGCCTTCCAATTCCTGTTTCCCTCCCTCATCCCCACCCCCACCAAGTCCCCAGTACACCCATAAAATCTGTTTGATTTCCCCCTCCCGGGGAGACCCATAAATCCCACTTAGTTCCTTCCTCTTCCTTCACCTAACCTCTTTGATTCTATAGACTGGTTGATTATAATTTACTTAAAGGCTAATATCAAATCCTTCATAGGTATCAATTAGTTAAAATTTATGGTGAGAAAAGCTCCTCACATGCCTGTAAACACCACATACCTATCATTGTTCCTAACATGAAACCAAGTAAGGAAAATTTTATCTCCTGATGTGAACCAGTCACTTCCAAATTTCCTTGCCCATATAAAGCTGGTAAAGCACAAACAATATCAGAATTACTAAGTTTGTAGGGCTATTCCTTATAACAAATTGTAATGGCCTTGATAATAAATGTAGACAGCTTCTGGGATATACATTAAAAAAATTAAGTTATTTATGGGTTAGGGAGATGGCTCGGTGGCTAAAAGCTTTTGCTATGCAAGTAAGGTGCCCTGTTTTAGATCGCAGCCTCAAGTCAGACCAATGACTCCTGGCAATGAACACTTGCAGTAAAGATGAATGGCCTAAAGGGTAAGCTGTATCACTCACCCAGCCACACTGCAGTTTCCACTGCAAGATTCTACTTCTCCCCCACCCACCCACCCCCACCCCCACCCCCACCCTGTTTTCATTTCTGTTTTTGCTTTGTTTTGTTTAGTTTTTTAGTTTTTTAATTTGGTTTTGATTTGAGGGAAGGTTGCAAGGGCAGAGGGCAGATTCATGGAGACAGGGAGATAGATAACTGGGCATAATGTGAAACCCACAAAGAATCAATAAAAGGAAAGAAAAAGGAAAAAAGAAGCACTAGACAAAAGCTTACATATGCCTCTAGATCCAGTCCTATCAGGGGAGAGAATAGAACCACTGGGTTTTCTGTCAGTCAGTTTAGTTAGAGGTTCAATGAGAGACCCTGTTTCAAGGGAAGAAGCCAGAGAATAATGTAGCAGGACACATAGTGTCCTCCTTTGGCCTCCCTGTGTTCAGGTACACATCCTTGCACACATACATGGTTGCATAATCCATGTTCATACATATGTGAACTCACAAAATAAATTAAAATTTACTGTTACTCAGTACCTGTAAGCTGAATCTCAAACAATTTTAGCTTTTATGCTGTGGGTTTTATGCCACCCAAGCTGAAGTACACTTTGTTTACAAGGTGGAAGATATTTAATAGTTCCAAATTCCAACATGTATGTGATTTTTCAGTTTAGGTCAACTGGGATTAAAAAATAAGGAACTGTAATAGGACAAAAATGGCCTAGAAAGGCTCTAACTAAATATTAATGTGGAAAAGTAATTGGAACTTATTACCTCTCCATGTGGCAGAAGGGAAAAAATAACTTTGAAATTTTAACAAGTAATCCATTGTGTCTCTGTAGACATAGCAAAGTACCATTGAATTATCTCTTGATGATCTCTCTCTCTCTCTCTCTCTCTCTCTCTCTCTCTCTCTCTCTCTTCTGGGCAGCAGTAGATCCCACTGGTTGCACATTTTCCTCAATACAAAGTCAGCAAATCCTTGAGGATTATAACTGCAAGATTAATTAAGCATTTAGTGCCACTTCTGTAGAGCGACAAGAACTCAACACAACTATGTCTGTCCATGAGCTAACCTCCCTTCCTGATACCCAGACTTTTCATTCTCAATAGTTATGTAAACCAACAAGCAGATGGGACTATGCACAAAGAGATGGGTGGTGAATGCTAGCAAAGGATCATTGTAACGTCAGTCAGTGACGTGCTAGCATTTGCTAGATCTGAGATAAGTGGTCCAAGAAGGTGGTTCCACTCATGACTGAGCATTTGAGAAGCTACCCCACAGCATCAGAATCCTTGTTTCTAATCCAGAGAGTAGATATCATGGGACCTCTGAAAACTAAAAACCATGAGTTTTTCAGTGTCAATTCATATGTGTAATTTGTTAAACCATAGTTTTCCTTCTGTAGTAAGAAAAGATTCACATATCTATGGTACAAATACAGCCTGCTGGAAACCACTGCTATCCAAACATTTTTCATTGCCTACCACAACACTAAAATAATCTTTTTTGTTTTGTTTTGTTTTCTAGACAGGGTTTCTCTGTGTTTGGTCCCTGTCCTGGATCTCACTCTGTAGACCAGGCTGGCCTTGAACTCAGAGAGATCCACCTGACTCTGCCTCCCGAGTGCTGGGATTAAAGGCTTGTGCCACCACCACCCAGCAACAATCTTAATTGGCACTTTATGTATGTGTTGGTTGGTTGCTTTGTATTCTATAGACAAACAACCATATAATCGAGTGGGCAACATATTATATAATATATGAAATATATCAAAAGAAAATAAACCAAAATAAATATAAAATATTTGCATGTATTTTTATTTTAGTGTATTAGTGGTATACTAGTCATATTTTAATTAACTCTAGAATAATATTCACAATAAAATAAAACTTCAAATAAATGAAACAATTTGACTCGATATTTAACTGTAAGGTCTAGCATAGTTTTAATTTTTTTTTCTGAGGGTGTGTGTATTTCAATATAAAAAGTACATTTATGGCATTTTAATTTCCACCTACAGATAGTTAAAAGTGTTTTGTTTAATTACCCTTGTAAAATTCTATCTTCTAAAATATTAATAAAACCATCTTCCAAATTAATATATGTGGCACATTTTTTTTTTTTGTATTTTTGTTATCCTGCCTTAAAATACACTGAACTAACTGTAAAGGGATGTCAAAGATTTTGAAATTCTATTTCTAAGCTTTTACTTAAGTGTATTGGATGGAACTATGGTACTGTTTTGTAAAGACACAATTGAATATTGTTTAGCACGAGACCTATACTATACCAGACATGCTTTCTTTTTTTTCTCAAAATACTCTATCCATAAAATTTCTCTTTTTAGAAGATTTCTATGCATCTCCATGAAGCAATCTTAACTATGGGTAGATTTTTATAACTTCCTATATGGTATAACATCAAAAGTTCTTAGCCCCTACAATAAACATATTATATGAAACCAATCATCTCCCAAAGATCAATTCATAGGTGGCCTCTAGTGAGAATATTTTCATAACTTTTCAATCCATTTATTTAAATACTGACCATCAAAATAAGTACTAGTTTTTGCTTAGCATCCTACTTTTGCTGAGCATTATCAACAGTTGATTTTCTCTATAACTCTGTGTGTGTGTGTGTTGAACACATTTTACTACATCTCAGGGTCGCTATATCTCACCGTTAATCACTCGCCTCTTCTTCAGTTAGAGAGCCTTAAAACCTTATTCAAGTTTGGGTAATTTGTTGATATTTTTGTTTGTTTGTTTGTTTTATCCTTTATAGTAGGCTATGTCATGAAAACAAATTCTTGAAAATTGGAGGACTGTTTAAATGCTAAAAGAGATTTCTTCACTGAGCTGTAACTTTCCTCATATCTCCTCTCTTTTGTGACTGAAAGATGACATGATACTAAAAAACCTTCTCTGTGCAGGAAAGAGAAATATCACAAACATGCCAGAGTAAGATGTTGTAACCCATCCCAAGATCCCATCCTGTTAAGCTGACATCTAATATGGGTTGCAGAGTTTATCTTACTCTTAAGAAACAGAAAAACAGGGATTAAAGTTCTAAAATAGTCTTTCTATTCCACAACACACTAGCTTTAGCGAAAGTAGGATCACTTTGACTGGGCTTGATTGCACACAGCTGCAATGCTAGTACTTGGAAAGCTGAGGTGGAGAAATTCCAAATATGGGCTTAGACTGGGACTTACAGTAAGACTTCTTTCTCTGTCTCAGGAACATAAAGGTGCTGATGTTTTTTTAAATATAAGAAATAAGAGATTCACTTTTGAGCAATCCAGATATTAGCAGTTGGTTTGAAAAGATAAAGTCAAAACTTACATGAAGGGTACATCCGATGAACTCTGTGAGTGTGAGTGTGAGTGTGTGTGTGTGTGTGTGTGTGTGTGTGTGTGTGTGTGTGAGAGAGAGAGAGAGAGAGAGAGAGAGAGAGAGAGAGAGAGATTGAGAGATTGTTTCCGTCTTTATTTTCCTTACATTCTATTTTTATTTTTTTCCTTTTTAGTTTTTTTTTAAACTAAAGTCCCAGAAATTTTGTTTGTTCAAGCAAGCCCTTGTATGTTTTAATACATACAGTTTTAATAAATACATAGAGTTTTAATAAAACTACTATATTATAAATAGTTCAATCAATGAAAGTCCTTCTATTTGATGAACAATCCATTTAATATTTATATTTATAGAGTTTCTCCAGAGAAGAAAGAATCACTGGAGTAGACAAAGACAGAAAAGAGGGAATTTCCTATGGAACTAGGCTTCAGCAGTTCAGTGTGGATTCTGGAAGCTGGTAGACCAGACATGCTGGTACTGTAACTCTGTCTGTGTTGAATGTGACTCAATGTATACTTTTTAAAGATAACACTTAAGAAATGAAGTTCCACTGTAAAGAAAATTCTCAAAGGAAAGAAAAGAAATAACTAGGAAACACTTTAAACAGTGTTCAACATCCTCAGCATTCTTTCCTATCAATAAAATGCAAACAAAGCAAAAAACAAAAACGAACAAACAAACAAAACAAAAAACAAAAAAACCCAGACTCTTCCTTCCCTCAATCCAAATGTCCATCCTCAGGAATCCAAGTAACAAGTGCCAGTCTGGATATAGTAAAAGAGGAACTCTTATCCTCTGTGGGAGTGTCAACTTGTGTTTGCAAATCAGTTGGAAGTTTCTAAATAAGCTGAACACATGTTTATGACCAGTAACACCATTCCTGGCATATATACACAACAGTATTCGTACCCTACTGCAGAGGCACGAGACCATCCAGGTTCATTGCTGCTCTTCTCATAATCATTAGGAATTGCAATCAAATTATCTTTTCTTTGCAGTGTTTAATTTGGATCAAAAGTGGAAGCCAGGAAAGTAGAAATGGCCTTTTGGAGAGACAGCATAAATCATCACTAAAATTGAAGCAGAGAAATAGAATCCTGGGGCCAGAAATATAGGTACACAGGGAGGGACATAGGTGTACTGAGAAAATCATGGATTGAAGGGAAGGGCTAACCCAAAGGAAAGGGGTAAGAAAAACAATGTGGACACATGCTATCACAAAGCACAAGTAAAAAAAAAAAATTGTAGGAATAGTAGAAGAAAATGTTAAATAAAAGCAAGAGGCAGGATGCTGTGGGAGATAACTAAATGGAGGGGGGCAAGTGGTTGAGGAAGGCAATGGATCAGTCAAGCAAATTTAGAAATATATGAAAATCCTTACTTACATCCACTAGTGAGTAAGCTAATTCACAATACAGCTGAAACAAAAGAAAAGAGCTCTAGTTGAATTACCCTGCATGCGTAGACAATGCTGTTCACAGAAGCTTAACTGACAATTTCAGTAACAGGGATAGAATAGCTCCTTAAGAGTTCTTGCTTATGAAGTCCCCAGAGGTCACTGAAACATTGTGGAAGAAGTTACATAAAGGGCATAAGAGCTGGAGGATGGGGAAGCATTTCACTCCTGTGAAATGCCTTTGAGCTGTGGCAAGGCTATCTTACTTGTGAGCTCTTCTGATTATCTTCACAAGATCTGCACAAAACCAAGCCAGACCAATCCTGGCACAGATGGGGTTGATGACTTCCAGAACACATGCCTTACTGAAGAACCATGGGCAGAGGATTGCGGCAAGGACAGGAAAAAATCATTTTTTTAAGGATATTGCCACTGATAGGTTTCCTATGATTGGGTGTAGTCTTTAACTGTGCTTAGTGAGCTATCCAAAAAAAAAAAAAAAAGACATGAATTTGGGAGGGACAACATCTTGGAGAAGATGTTGGTGGAATTGAAGGGAAGAAATATGAAGTAGATGGGATTATAATTCAATGCATACATGCATATAATTATCAAAATGATAAAAATTATATCTAAGATAACTTTTCATGAGGTGCAAGGCTGTTATATAGGGGGGAGAGAAGTAGAAGGAGGATTCAAAAGAAGGAGGAGGAGGAAGAGGAGGACTGTAGATATAGATTCTTAGATCCCTCTAGTAGAATCACTTCCTTTCCCAGATGAAATATGGAGATACACACCTGCATATTCTAAGATAAACATCAATGACACCAGAGTCAGCAAAGGCAGAACATAGACTAGTACCCCTCCCCCATTCCTTTTCTCCAAGTTGAACTGGAAAGAATAGACATAGTACTTCAGCCCCATACATATGAGCACATATCCTTAGTGGGAAGTGAAACACTAGGATATAAGATGCAGACATGAATGAAGAAATAATTTTTATCACAGGTGTCGATGTGAACATATGCCACACAAGAAACACAGAACAGTTATTATAATTTTATAAAGATTCCAGGGAAAATAGCTATTGGCAACTGATGAATGCTGGGATAGGAATAGTAATTGGGACAGAGGGTAGTACATCTATCTACTCATAGATAGCCAGGCTGCATTGAATACCCCAACACACATTTCCATATGCCAATTGGTGTCATTATATCATAAAAGAAATCACTAATAGCAGGACATGATGGAGCACATTTTAACTCCTCACATTCAAGAATCAGAGGCTGGCTGTTCTCTGTGAGTTTGAGGACAGCCTGGTTTACACAGAAAGTTCTAGGTCACCTAGAGCTAGAACTTAAATGAAACTTTGTTTCTCTATCTCTGTCTCTCTGTCTCTGTCTCTGTCTCTCTCTGTCTCTCTCTGTCTCTCTCTCTCTCTAATTATAAAATATATAAAAGTATTAGTTAAAAATATTATATTCAGAATGGCCTCTTTATATATTCAAATATATACTTACTGTCCCACATTCCCATGACATTATATAAGGTACATGATGAATCCACTGTAGTACCAGGAGACAGCATACTAATTCAATCATTTAAAACTGATGAAACATTCTATTGAATGTAATTGCCAGTCCAGTGGGCCTATGGTGGTTCCTTTACGAGTTCATGTCCTGTGTGTTTCAGGATCACAAATGCTGGTATTCAGCAATTCCAGTTGAGAGGGAAGGTGGGAGGGAAGAAGGAAGGGAGAGGGGAGGGGAGGGAGGAAGAGAAGGGGAGGGGAGGAGGAGAGGAGAGGAGAGATTGACCTGAGGAGATAGCTCAGAGAGTAAAGCCCTGTCACTCAAGCATGAGAAACCTCTTAGAGCTAGAGAGTTAGCTTGTATTTATAATCTTAGAGATCCTACAGTAACATGGGAACTGGAGATAAGAAAGTAGCTAGAAGCTTTGGGCCAGCTAGCATAGAGTATGCAACAAGGAAAACCAAAAGGACCTGGTCTCAAGCAAATATGGAAGGCAAGTACCAGCATCTGATGTTTGTACTCTGACCCTAAGGGCTCTCTAAATTACACGCACACTACATAGAAACAAGATATTGAACTATAAACAATCGATAGAAAACATAGTAGCAATGACACTTACGTAACAATAATTAAGAGCAGGCCAAGAATTTGAGAAAGAACAAGGGAGCTGTACATAGAAGAAACTGCAAAGAGAAAAAAGGAAATGGGGAAATGGTGCAATTGTATTTTAATTTAAATCTACAAAAACTATATCAACAAAGTTTTAGAGAATTAGAAATTTCATGAAAAGAAGACAAGCTTTACCAAGCTTTAACATATCCTCTAGCATTTTAGAGTATTCTTATAGGAGATTCTCCCCCATAGCTTCTCAGTTTTTGAGTTGTTTTCATCTCACTTACTCAAAGAATACAAATGCATAAGCATAAGAATCCAGAACAATGAATGCTGCTACGCACAGACCTTAATAAACAGTTGTTGAATACAGAAATGTTCGAATCCAAGATCAATCTTTCCTATGTTCTTTTTTCCCTTCCTGCTTCCTTCCAAATCTCATGAGAATGCCTCCCATTGGTAGACACTAAACAGGAACCATATGGAAAGAGGCCCTGGGAATGTGATTCCTTGTTTCTCTTCGCCTCAGAATGTGATGGTGGTGAACATAAGTTGAAAATAGACAATCTGTCATGAGGAAGATGGAGTCGTATTCTGGGTCTCACAGCAGGCTATCTTTTTGTTACCTCACTAAAAACAGGACAGCTTCTCCACTATCTCCAAGATATCAGTAAACATAAACACATAGGCCCTATTGTGCTATGTATTAAAGGCTCTGAAAGTCTAAGTGAACCAAGACCAGTAGGCAGGCATGGTTTAATTGAAGTGATACCGAGTGCCATAGAAGCAGAAGCCAGAACAAAGAAGAGTTGTGTGGATGTCATAGTGGAAGCTATTTTGTCGTTGTCACTTTTATTTTCCTTGTGTCTAATGAGCAGTACTGGTATCAAAGCAGCCCTGGAAAGGAGCCTGGCCAAGCCACATGCAGGTGTGGGAGAAGCTAATGGAAGTGGCAGCTGAGGTGACCTATAACCAGGGTGTTGAAAAATGAATTATCCATGTGGTTTAAATGAGCCCAATGATATATTGGAACACCGTGGGGCTTAATACAAAGCATGGCATTCAAGATGGAAGATCCAAATCCCGACTCTGGCTCTAACACAGACCACTTTCATGAGACTGAATGAGTCATTTAAACCACACCACGCTGTGGTTTCTCCCTCAGACCAATCAATTCAACAAGATGGACTGGCCCCTCACATCACAGGATGCTGTAAGGCAACAAGCGAAGTGCCAGCCACTGCCGTGTTTTCTGTGCAAGGCAAAGGTATCTGCTTTATTCAAAACAATGGTCCTGGATATGGCTGTCAAGCCAAGACTTCCATAAAATCAATTCACTTTGTAAACTATGGTGGTTTCTAATGTGGTATAATGCATTAGAAATATTATACCTCTCTGCCGTGAATCTACCCTCCCTTTATGTTAATTCACATGTCATACAACATTTAGAGTTCAACAATTCATTGTAGTTCTGCCAAGTGTTGCCAATCATTTGCAGTGTTTTGCCACAACCTATAAAAATCCCCTCAGGCCTAAAATATGTGCCCTCATCCCTGAATTCACAATCTTATATTTAGACCCAGCCAGCAGGCCCTTTAGATTGCTCCAAATCAAATAAACTCTAAAGCCCACACAGTAGTATTAGATCACTACTGAGCTAGAGGTGTACAGGCTGAAGGAGAAAACAAAACTCGGGGTAAGAGGAATATCACCGGGCATGAATTAGGCATATTAGAGAAAGAACAAGACAAGGAGTCCAAATAGCCTAGGTGAAATGCCAGCCCTGTCACTTTTGATAAAACATAGATCCATCTTGCATGGGACTTTGAACCTCGGCTGGAAAATGAGAATACTAGATTGCATCAGATGGACAAAGGCAAGAAGGTATGCATTCATCAATCCAGCATGTGCATAGAAACTTTAAGAGCCCAGCTGACAAGCGACATTGCTTTTGAACTATCACAGCACTGAACTAAACTATGTGACTTTGAGCCAGATAAAAATAATATATGTGTCTCAGATTTTTAAATCTGTATGTCTTTAAATTTGTAAAGTTATCCTTACAGCGGTGTCCTAAGGATGGAATGAGATCATTGAAAACCAGCTAAACTAGCCTGTGACAGATAGTAGCATTATCATGATGACAACTGTGTACCAGGCAAAGAGAAAACAAAGTTAAATCCAAATGTTTCAGGGAGGACATAAAGAGCATCAGATAGTCTCCACCGATCTCTTGCCAAACCAGGATGCTGTCGGTTTTAGTTTGCTTCCACATATCTTCACTCACAGCCAAGGAGATTTCGTGGCACAGGATGTTTGTAAGCTTTCACTCTCCTGAGATGTCTTTATCAGGGGAGGCAGCACCATTCCTTCTGCAACCACTGCTGTGTCACTTAACAAAACCACTGTGGGAGCCAGGACCAAGAGCAGTGAGCACAACACAAGAATCAAAGAAGCCTTCTCAGCCTTAGAAGTAAGACAACAAGAGCCAAGTACCATGAATGAAAAAGCCTTTCTGACTTTTCCTTGAGTCTGTTTTCTGATCAGGAGTCTCACTGATGTGAAGTAAGAAGCCGTGTTACTGACCTCTAAACTAAACAAACAAACAAACAAACAAAAAACACCATGAAAATGCTATTATGATACATTTCTATAATTTAATAGGTATCATAATGATTTTTGTCTTATTCTGTTATGGCTACTATCACAAAAAATACCATAAAGTGGGTATTTTATAAACTACAAATGCATAGGGGTCAAAAGATGGCTCAGTGGGCAAAGGTCCTTGCCACCAAGCCTGATCACTTGAGGTTGAAGGAGACAACCAGCTACTACAGGTTATCATAGGACCCTCGCAGAGATGTACCCCCCCCACACACACACCAAAACAAATAAATGACATTTTTTTTAAGAGTGAAGAAAATGAACTGAAACTTTTTTTTTCCAGAGCTGAAGATCAAACCCAGGGCGTTGTGCTTGCTAGGCAAGTGCTCTACCACTGAGCTAAATCCCCAACCCCAAACTGCAACTATGTATTTCTCACAGTCCTTGTAGCTGAAACCACAAGGTCTAGACACAGATAGCTGTGAGCCCAGCTGAGTACCCTGTTCCTTCCTGGTCGACCTTTTATGTTGTGTGATCTTGAGAGGTTAGTAGCAATGAGGCTTCCCCAAGCTTGTTTCATGATTATATTTATGAGAGATGTTGCCCTCAATACCTAATCATGCCTCTGAGTATCCACCTTTTAATAGCCTCACTTTGGGAAATAGGTTCCAACACAGAAACTTGAAGGAATAAAAATACTTATCTCAAAGGATCTCAAAGTCATTACCCTAGACCTGCAGGCTTCCTGATGCACTCTTCTCTGTAGACATCTTGGCTGAGCTCCTATGTCTCGTGAAAAGTACATTACATAGTCCCCCTGTAACCAAACCCACAAATACATCTTCATCACTTCCTCCATTCCTTTATTTTTATAAATCATTATGACTTAAATAGAAAAGCATTTGCTCTTTCTCACTATTGCTAAACCTAGGTAATAAATGTATTAAGCCCTATTCAGTCTTACCTACTGTACTTCTCTCACACTTAATTATCTTGAACCATTCTAGTAGCTAATCTTCCCATTTCACACTAGTGCGTGCATTTTAGTATGTAAAGTTTATAAGGGGCACCACCTGCCAAAGGGAATGGGGCATCACGCACTCATCAAGTTTCTAGGTTATCTTTTTCATCTTCTTAAATGTTATAATTCTCAAAGTAGTTATCCACAATTCCTGTCCCATGTGTTAACTTCTTTTTTCTCTTTAGCTCCTTCACAGAAGGGTTCTGTTCCACTGAAACATTCTTCCTGAATCACTGGGCCATCACCACCTATTTCTTCATGTGTAACAATCTCCTCAGTTTTTACCTTTCTTGATCCGAGAACAGCATTTGACCCTGTTAATCTCTTTCAAAACATATACTTTTTATCTAGTGCCAGAAAACCCTCTTGCCTTTCTATTTAATCCTTTGGCTGTTCTATCTACCTGTTAGCTGTTCCACACAGATCTCTTTGCTGGCTCCTCATTGTCTGCCTGGTTCCTAGCAACTAAAAATGATTTGCAGAAACGCATGCTTCTCTCACCTTACATATATCATCCCCAAATCTCACTCCTTTCTGTGGCTTTATCTCCAGTCTAGTCTGATCTTGTTGAACCTTCAGAGCCATATACCTAAGTATGTGCTACACATCTCTAAGAATCTCATAAGCATATAAAAGCCATTTTTCAAGTCTGGTCATGACATTTCCACTGAAATAAGGACCCCAAATAATTCTCCTTGATGATTCCTTAATTGTTCCTGACATTCAGTTCTAATCAAAGCATTTCAAACTCATCGCCTGTCAGTTTAGACATCATTTCCTAAGAATAGCCTTCTTTATATCTAGGCATATAATTAGTTCCATTCAGTTCTTCTACACTACCTGGTCCCATAGGATTCTCTTGATCTCCATTTCCCTCTATGTAAATCCAAATCATCATTTCTGCTGCCCAAATTTTATACTCATCAGGGTAAAATGTATCAAATCACTGTCTTCCCTACCAAGCAACATAAATAGACAACATTTGTGTAACTTGGTCGATGTGTGGGAAGGAAGAGAAAATGAAGGGAGTAAGGAGGGAGAGAGAGGAAAAAGGAGTTCAATGGAGATGGGAGGTTTTTCTTAATAATGCTAATAATAAAATGATAAAAGGTAAATATATGAATAAATAGAGTTGTAAGGAGTGAATATAGAAATCTATAACAATAAAAACAATTGAATGAAACTCAGAATCATATAAACTACTAAATAACAGGTGAAGAATTTAGGGTGTGAGGGTTGTGGTCATTAATAAGGGTGCTTTGCATTTCCCAGGAAATTGTGGCCCCAGATTAATTTATTGATTACATCCTAATGATCATAAAATAGTTGGGGCTGGTGAGGTGGCTTAGTGGATCAAGCCCTTATCGCACAGCTCCAAGGAGAGGAATTTAGATTCTGGCACTTACATGAAAGCTGCGTGCCATGACTGCCTGCTTGTATTCCCAGGGAAAGCATAGGGGGATCTCCCTGGGCAAGCTGTCTGGCTGTAATAGCCAGAATCAGCATACTGTCGGTTCAGAAGAGACTCTGCCCCAGTAGGTAAAGTAGATAGTAATTGAGGGTTATATCTGAAATCAGTCTCTGGCCTGCATACACCTCTGTACATATATGTCCACAGACATATAGACATACATATATGTATGCACACTACATATATACACACATGCAGAAACTTTCCTAAATTCTCCAGAATCTCAGTTTCTTTATGTATGAAAATGCAAAGCCATAAGAAAATAAACATCGCAGGATTCCTTTAAGAATTAAACCAAGCACCATTAGTAAAACCTGAATAAAACAGAATGGTCGCCACAATTTGTGCTGCTGAGGTAAGATAGGATTTTCATGGATAGCTTCCCTGAACTCCACTTTGTACACAATTCCTTTCCTAATACTGTAGATCATCATTTTCAGAACTAGAGAATTTTAATCTGCACACACACACACAAACACACACACACACACACACACACACACACACACACACTATGTCTACTGAAAATTATTGTCTTTGCAATTTTGCTCAGACTTGGCTCTCAAGGTTGGAGTCAATTTCTTCAGAAAAGCAAAATATATATAATTGTTTTTATCTTGTTCTATTCAATGTATCATATGCATATGTGTATTATATCTATCTCTACAAAGACATTTTTCTTAAGATACAATAAATTTCACAATATATACATACATACACACACACACACACACACACACACACACACACACACACACACATATATATATATATATATATATATATATATATATATATATATATTATATGCCCCATTAAGTCACGGAGATCGAGTTATCCCAAGAGTGCTAGTCCACAAGATGCAAGCCCATGAAAGGTAGTGGAAAATCTTTGAGCTGGAAAACCAGGAGTGTGGATTACAGTCCCAATCTGAAGGCCTGAGATCAAGGGGGACTGAGGTCAAGAGATCAGTGAGGAACTGAAGCAGTCAGCAGAGTCAATTTCCTGTCTTCCTTTCACCCTGTCCAGGTCCTCTACAGACTGGATTATGGTCACCAGTAGTGGGAAGAGCAATTACTTTATTCATTTCACCAGCCCCAAAGCTATTCTCTTCTGGGTACACTTCCATAGGCATACCAAAACAGCAATGTTCAACCAAATCATTGGGCATCCCTTGGTCTAGTCAGTTTAGCACAAAATTAATCATAGCATCCCTGGAATGCCCATGCTTCCAATATTGCTGACACCTCCTCTTTTTCTGTCCTGGGGCTTCTCTAATTATCCTTCGCTTTTTAGATCCCTGACTCCTATGTCTCAACTCTAATGCATTACACATCTGGTTCTCAAGTCTGGCTTTTATAAAGCAATCTTATTTATCTTTATGTTATAATCCAGCAGAAAGATGAGTGCAAACCTGTTAAATTAACAATTATTGATTTCAGTTGAAACAGTGGAAATGAAGAAGCTGCTTCTTTAGTCTGAAAATTAACAATGAAGATTGTGAATCTGTCTTTCACAAAGTTAGCAGAGCTTAAGAAATTCACTAACATCTCAGTACCAGAATAAATGGACCAAGCATAATATCATAATCCTTTTTAGTGGAAGAAGATCTCTGCACTTCACTTGAAGATGGGAGAAATTAATGATTAGAAATTAATGGTGGCTAATGTGGACAAAAATTAAGCTTGTACTATATAATTTAAACTTTAAAAATATGACCATTCCCTTGGATTTGGTTAAAAATATGTAATATTAAATATGTAAGATAACTCTCGAGAAAGTTCAGGAAAACATTGCTTTCGTGCATAATATTAACAGCCTAATAATACTGAAGATAATTTATCACTATCTTTAGCTAAGAGGCTAATGCAAGATCTCTCTCTCAGAGTGATGCTGTGCCACTGATAAGCTATCATCCATAGAGTATCCTTCTGTTTCCTTCCGCAAGGCATTGGGGAACACTGCCAACTCTGCTGAAGATAATTCTGTTGATAATCGTGTTGGTTAAACTCCAAACATGTATTGGGTGACACTAGAACATATGTTAATCATAGAGAGAAAATATGAAGCAGACCTCCCCCTTCTGCCTGATCAGGAAGATACATACATACATACATACATACATACATACATACATACATACATACATAGCTTTAACAAGCTTCTTTCTATAAATAATAAGGAGATAATGGGTTACAAAGAGTAATAGATGCTAAAAATCAATAGTTCATGAAAGTGCCATAAAAAGACTCATGAACCCTGAGTAAAGTCTTGGTATGGGTTTAAAAGCTTCATTACTTATTATCAAAGTAAACACATTTTAATTATTGAAAAGTTCAAATAAATAGAATAAAATAATGCCTGCAATATAATACTACCACCTAGAGTTACATAGAGTAAAATCTTAGAATTTTTGCATTTTTCCTATTTCCTTGTTATTAAGTGACTATTACTTTTAAGTAATCTAAAAATTAAAATATTTTTAGTAAACCTTAAAGATTTTCCAAACATTTTTATGGAATTATTAAACTCAATATCTTCCCAAAATACAGAGGCCCTCTCTAATTTACAGAGTCTATGCCTATGTTCCCTCATAGATGCCTGAAATGAACAAACAGTACTGATACCCTTTTAGTCAAGATTTCTCTCTATCAATCTTTCTCTGCTCTTTAAATGACAGTTTGTATACAAATGAGAGAAGATTATTTTCTAATAGAATGATTTTTACTGAATAATCAGAATCCTGTCATGTCAGGGTTAAGTATATTAGTCCCCTGAAAAACAATGTCTGAATTCAGTGAGTATTGTCATGCAATTATAGATTTAAAACCCAGTAGCAAATAATCTTGCTATTCTACAAATTTAAGTTGAATGAGGAGAGATTTGGTGGGACAGGTGCCAAAGCTGAAAAAAATGTAAAAACCAGATCATAAATGCACTGCCATGTCATGATCTGTAGTGTATCTTTATCCTGGAGGCAATGGAAATTCAATAACTGTTCAATGTAATTGATTTACCCACTTAGGACGAGTTTGCTTCCTTAAGTAAATAAGACTAGTAATAGAATATCTAACAAAGGCCCTTGTAAAGATATTCTTTCTTCAGGAAGTGTAACTTATCTTCATGGCTGAAATTAGATGAAGCCTGCTGATCTAATTTATTCAGAATTTCTAATGAGTTAATTAATCAAAAAACTTATAGCTACAAAATTTTGTATGATGTTCATACATTTAGTATTTATGTATCTTGAAATTCAGTCAAATGCTTTAGAGGTAAGCTTTAGATAAGAATCATAGACTTTTCCTTGAATATGGACTCATCCATCATAGTTCAACCTACTGCACTTTTGTATAAACCACATCTACAGTTCATAACATATTTGGTCTATTTTTGTTCTTAAGATAGAAAAATAAGTTTAAAATGTACAACATAGTCCCAAATGTATTTTCATTAATTTTTAAACTTTCAAATTTTCTATGGTAATACCATAGAAGTATTTTTCTTAGTAACTCACATAATTCTTTTCTTTTTTCTAGCTTTAATTTCTGTTTTTTCCTTTTATTGAAAGTAGATTCTTTTCTCATAAAACATGCCAAGATTATAGTTCCCTCTGCCTCTACTACTCCCAGTTCATCCCCACAAACCTTCCCTCCAGATCTACTCCCTTCCTATCTCTCATTAGAATAAACTTCTAAGGACTAACAACTAAAAATATAATATATTAAAAATAAATGAAAATGAAATAAAATATAAAATGAATAAATATAATAAGATGAAGGAAAAACTATTATATCAAAGTTGGACATGGCAACTCAACAGGAGGAAGAGGCCCAAGAACAGGCACAAGAGTCAAAGATCCACTTGTTCTCATAGTCAGGAGGCCCATGAAAACAGTAAACTTAGTGGCTATAATATGTATGCAGAGGACCTGGTACAGACCCATATAGGATCCATCATTGCTGCTCCAGTCTCTGTGAGTTCATATGTGCCTTGCTTCTTCTGGTGTCTGCCACTCTCTGGCTCTTACATTCTCCATTAGATTCTCTGAGCTCTGAGGGGAGGAATTTGATGAAGACCTCCCATTTAGACTCTATCTCTGCATACTGTTTGACTGTAGGTCTCTCTATCTGTTCCTATCTGCTGCCAGAGGAAGCCTCTCTGATGATGATTGGATAAGGCATTGACCTAATAGTACAGCAGACTATCATTACTGTAAGTCTCTGGGTTATCCAATCTCTGATAACATAGCAGTGCTGTGTATGCGTTCCTTCTGTGGAATGGGCCTGAAGAGAAATCACACATTTTTTGTGGAATATGTATTTTGTTTAGCTAGGCAAATATTTGTTACATTTGTTTATTATGTAAAGATGCACTGCTACTTCACCTTGCCTGCCTAAGGCATGTGATTGGTCTAATAAAAAGCTGAACAGCCAATAGCTAGGCAGTAGAGGGAGAGGTAGAACTGGCTGGTGGGCAGAGAGAATAAGTAGGAGAAGAAAAGAGAAGAGAAGAGAAGAGAAGAGAAGAGAAGAGAAGAGAAGAGAAGAGAAGAGAAGAGAAGAGACACTAAGAGAAGGAGGGAGAAAGACGAAATGTCCAGGGCCAGCCTGTAGCATGATTATCATTAAATTAATGCCTTATAGACACTTATAAAAAAATACATACTATTGTAAAATATTAATTGAAGAAGTGTTACATTTGCCTATGCTGTGGAACATTTGTTGAATGATGCAAAGATGTGCTGCATTCTTTTAGGTTGCATTTGTTTAACTCTCTGAAGCTGTGTTACTTTGCCTGTCTAAAATACCTGATTGGCTTAACAAAGAGCTGAACGGCCAATAGGATGACAGAAGAAAGGATAGGCAGGGCTGGCAGGCAGAAATAATAAACAAGAGGAGAAATCTGGGAGGAAAAGATTAAGAATCGGGGAGGAAGAGGTAAGGAGGACTCCAGGAGCCAGCCACCTACCTACACAGCAAGCCATGGAGTAAGAAGTAAAGAATGGTATAGAGAATGATAAAAGTCCAGAGGCAAAAGACAAAGAGGGTTATTTAGGAAAAGCTGGCTAGAAACAAGCCAAGCTAAGGCCAGGTATTCATAAAAAAAAGAATAAGCCTCTATGTGATTTATTTGGGATCTGGGTGGCAGCCAACCCCCCCCCCAATAATGGTAAGTTTCTCAGGTCCTTCCTGGCTCCATGGCCCTGCCTGGCCCCAGGGTCCTGCAGCTGCTTAAAGAGGCTTAATATTATTTACAAACTGTATGGACTATGACAGGTTTCTTGCTACAACTCTTTCATCTTAAATTAACCCATTTCTATTAATCTATGTTTTGCCATGTGTTGGTAGTGTCACCTGTCTGCTGGCATCTTGCTGCTCCTTAGGCAATGGCTAGGCGTCCCTCCCTATTGTCCTTTCTTCTTTCCATATCTCTGTTGGATTTCCCTCCTGCCCCTAAGCTGCCTTGCCATAGGCCAAAACAGCTTTATTTATTAGCCAATGGGAGCAACGCATATTCACTGCATACAAAAAGGCATCCCATAGCAACCCCCCCCCCCACCAAAGCCTAAAGAGTAAAGCATAAAAACAACCAACTATACATGTAGGCATTCAAAAGTGGGCCTATATTTCCATGTAGGGCCTGAGAAAGCTTTTTTTTTTTCCCCCAAAGATAGGGTTTCTCTGTGTAGCTTTGCACCTTTTTCCTGGAACTCACTTGGTAGCCATAGCCCAGGCTGGCCTCGAACTCAGAGATCCACCTGGCTCTGCTTCCCAAATGCTGGGATTAAAGACGTGGCCACCACTGCCTGGCTGCTTTTTTTTTTTTTTTAAGGTATGTCTCCTTTAAGAAATTCTGCCTTAGAGCAGAGCACTTAAACAGCATTTTTCCATGCTAAGTAGAAACAAAAAACTAAGTGAAAAATGCCTGCGACATTCCAGAACTGGAGAGCTGAATGAAGTTCCAGGTAAAATCTACCTCTGACTGGGGGAGAGCTTTAGGCTTTGCTCTGGGTAACCTAAAAAGCAGGTAGAGCCAGAGATAGAGCTGTGCAGAGGGCATATCTGTAGTTTAGCAGTTAAAAGTATGATCACATGGTCAAAACAAAAATAGAGATACACAGTAAAAGAGGTCCAGACAGAACAAATCTCTAAACAGGTCCCAATGTGTTTCATAATGTGCTGTGTGTAGGCTGAGGAAAGAGAAGAAAATGGATATACACAGTCACAGAAAGAAATAATAGTTGAAAAATATAAATTCTTTAAAGAGAGAGTAAAAGTAATATAAAAGAAAAAGGCCACAAAATGAAGGAAAATACATAAGGAGTATGAATCCTGTATAGTATTATGTTGATTTTGAATGTTTTAAATGTTAATGAGCAAGCAAGAGCTGCTGACAGACATTGGATTGTGAACTGGACTTCTAAATTGAACCAAACTAGTTATCTTAGGGCTTCCTTAACTTTAAAAACAAAGTAAAATATATATATATATATATATATATATATATATATATATATATATATATTACTTGGGGTAGAGGATTTTGGTTTTGTTTCCACAGGAAATGAGACACTATGGATTTGTTCCATGTTGATATGGACCAGGTTTGATCAGGGAAGATCTCTTGATTATTATATATATATGATTCTACTCTTGTTTAGGGTAATGTGCTTATGCAGCTCATTTAAAAATGCAATGTATAATTAAGAAATGAGGTTAGTAGTTAATCTATAATAATCAAACTTGTCACATTAGGTGTGTTTTCAGGGTTAAACAGGTATATTTTAGATAAATAGATGATTTTCAAACGCTTCAAAGACCTATAGAATATGACATTTAAGCTGTTTAATAAACTAAGGTTTTTCATGACAATGAGACATGTCTGCTCCTGGCAGCACCAATTTACTTCAAAAAGGGATGATGAGCATTGAAGAAATTTTATAGGAGTTTGATTTCATTCTGGCATGATTAGACATTTAGAAAAGAAACTGCTTTTGCTTTGACTGCTTGATACCATGCTGCATAAACTGGACATGCAGAATCCACAAGGAAGTGTTGGCTGAACTTCGCCAAAACAAGGTAGGATGGTCCCTCAAGATTCCTGCTTCACAGAAGAATCTTCCAGACATTCTACAGGACACACAGGAAAGTGACTGCTGAATTTTGATAATAGAAGGCAAAACTGTTCTTCAAATTTCCTACTTTGCTGAAAAGTCTGCCACATACTCTAGGCCTATAGGCCCAACAATGGATGGCCTAACATTGCAGAGAAATTTTGGGTGATGGTCCAGGCAGCCAAATGTCTCTGTTGTTAGGTTAATATTATATCCTTCTGTGGTCTTTGAGGGAGATAAAAACTAAATAGTTAAAGTTATAGTTTTCCTTAGTTATGATATGAAGTAAATTAGATATAAAACTTTCTAATCACTAACAAAAGATAGATAATGGAGTATTTTCTGTAAATTTGCTAAATACAAATGAACTGAATATTATAGAGGCAATTCTTACTTGATAGCTTTTTTGCTGTATATAGTTTTACTATGTTAAAGTTAAAACCTTTCATTTTTATTTAGACAAAAAGGGGGAAATGTAGTTGATTGTCTTTATTCTTTACTCTTTGGGCATTGGGGGAGCTGTCATTCAACTTCCAAGTAAATCACACAGAGGGTTATTCTTTTCTATGAATGCCCAGCCTTAGCTTGACTTATTTCTAGCCCTCTTTTCTTAACAAATTATCCTATTTCTCTTTTGCCTCTGGGCTTTTATCTTTATCTATTCTCTATAACTTTCTTTATTTTTCACTCCACAGCTTGCTGTGTATCTGAGTGGCTGGCTCCTAGAATCCTCCTCTTTTTCTTCTCCTTGATCCTAGATCTTTTCCTCATAGATTGCTCTCTGCCTGCCAGCCCTGCCTTTCCTTTCTCTAGCCATGCTATTGGCCATTCAGCCCTTTATTAGGCCAATCAAGTGTTTTAGATAGGCAAAGTAACACAGCTTCAGAGAACTAAACAAATGCAACATAAAGGATTGCAACACATCTTTGCACCATTCAGCAAATATTCCGCAGCATATACAAATGAAACACATCTTCAACTTATAGTCAACCACAACATTCTGTGTTAGTCTTTCTGTATTTAGGGTACCTCACTCAAGGTGATTTTTTTTCAAGTTCTATCCATTTGCCTGCAGATTTCATGATGCCATTTTTTTTTCACAGCTGAGTAATACAAAATGTGCAAATGTGCCACATTTTCTTTATCCATTATTCTGTTGAAGATCTTCTATCATGTTTCCAATTTTAGGATATTATGACTAAAGCTGCAATGAACACAGTTGAGCAAGTGTCCTCTTGTGATAGGATGGAGAGTCCTTTGAGTAGTAAAGCTGCATATTAAGGTAGATCAATTCCCAACTTTCTGAGTTACTGAAATATTGATTTCCATAGTGGCTATAGAAGTTTGCACTACCACTAGCAATGGAGGAGTGTTTCCCCTTCCATCATGAGCTGCTATTTGTGTTATTGATCTTAGCCACTCTGACAGGTGTAAGATGGAATCTCGAAGTACTTTGATTTGCATCTCCTGATGGCTAAGGAAGTTGAAAAAATTTATATTCCTCAGCCATTTGAGATTCTACACAGAGAATTATTTATTTAGGTCTGTACTCCATTTTTAATTGGATTATTTGGGTTTTTTCTTTTTTGATATCTTGTTTCTTTATTTCTTCATATATTTTAGATATTAGTCCTCTATTGGATTTGGTGTTACTATAAGCCTTGTCCCATTCTTTAGGCTTTGTCCAATTGGTGGTGTCCTTTTCTTTACAAAACCTTTTTGGTTTCATGAGGTCCCATTTATTAATGGCTGGTCTTAGTGCCTTCATTGTTAGTGTTTTGTTCAGAAAGTTGTCTTTTGTGCCAAGGTGTTCAAACTTATTGCCCACTTTCTCTCCTACCAAGTTTAGGATATCTAGTTTAACATTGAGCTCTTTGATCCTTTAATACTAAATTTAGCTTATGTTTTAATTTAAAATAAAGTTCACCTTAAAGGCAATTATTTAACTGAGGAATTATGTTAATTAGTGAAATTGGATTAATTGGGATTTTAAACCATTACAACCAACTCAGTATAAATCACACAAGTGGAAGGAACAGAGAGACAAGCTGGCTGGGGGCTTCAGTTGGTCTGTTTTACAGAGGAAAGGGAAGGACATTGGCCACCTTGGCAACCTGCAACTGAAGAACTGTCAAGCAGATCAACAGTAGAATTTCTGAACTCCTCAAAGATGTTGAAAACTCTGGTCCTTGTCTATTCAAATCTAAGATGTAGGGTCTTGATTTCCCTTCCATTCCCACATAAATACATCATCACTAGGATATCTTAATGCCAAGGACATAAAACTTTTCACTACTTTAAAAAAAAAAAAATCTTGTTGTTGGTTGTGGGCCCCTAGGCCAGAGGAGGAAAGATAGAGTGTCGTTGTCTATAGCTCTCAGAGCACGGCAGGAGTAGGACTGCTCCCTCCTCAAATCAGGTCTGGGCTCACTCAACTCCTTAGAAACAAAGGTGACATCATGTCAGAGTCAGTTAAGCTTCTGTTTCCATGCCAGAAAATTAGCTCCTCCAAAGTCAGGTGACCAACAGTCTGCCAACTGATATGCCTGGATAGTGTCTGCCTCCACGACAGCCCTCCCTCCCTGCATTCCCTCTTTCTTTTTCTTTTTTTTTTTTTTTTGCTTTGGTGTTTGAATTGATGCATTATTAATGTTTGTCTGCCTTCAATCAGGTCAAAATATGAAAATTAGGTGGATAACCTTGTTCTTTGCGCCCCCCCCCCCATGACTCAAGCTGTATGAGCCAATCCATTACTTCAATAATCGAGCTGTCCTCTGACACAGTGTCACAGTGCCCTGGGTCGCTTCTGACCCTTGTGCACACCTCTGCCCAGACTGGCAGTGAGAAAAGGACAATCTAGGATGGGACACCCAGAGTTGGTAATGCTAAAAGTTTATCCAACTCCATATGTTTTATATATATATTATAGTTTAAATTGATGATGACTTTAATATATGTCTTATTATTGCCATGTGGGAGTTTTCCCTCATGTACTTTAATCATTTAAACTCTCTTTTAACTAACACAGCTGACAATTTTATTTTCACACTTCACAATATCAGTGAGAGCTGCACTTTTTGGCTCCACTTCTCTCTTTTTGGAAGGGGAAGCCTTCTTGTTATGCAGCTGGAAAACACTCAGGCTCAGCACCGTTATCTCCTGGTGAAACAGAACAAGTACAGATCTGAGAAAGAGCCTTTCTGCTCTTATCTGTCTGGCCCAGTCATGCCAGGCCGAGTGGGCACCATCATAGGTCGAGCAGGAGGTCTCATCATTGGAGGCCCAGGCATCATGGGCATGTGGCCTCCCATGGGTGGCCTCATTCCAGGAGCAGGTCCCATGGGCATCATCCCAGTAGGAGGAGGGCCCATCATTGGGATCATGGGAGGGCCTCCCATGTGGGGTGCAGGCATCATGCCAGGGCGAGGAGGACCGGGAGACTGGGGGGAGGTGGGATCATGGGCCTGCTCTTCCATCCATTTCTGGTAGTAGTCTTTCACATTCTCTTTGTGTTGCTGATCACTGCAGTGTATCTTTCTCACAGATGGAGAATCATGTTTCAGATACATATCACAGTAGTCACAATAAAACTTAGGCATGTTGCTCTTCAGGCTGTTGGCTACCTAAACTCTTATATAATTAATGATAACAAATTACATAGTTTTAACATTTAGTGACTTAATACTACTTTTTAGGAAAAATATGTAATGAGCCTTAAGAAGTTTACACAAAGAGATGCTTTAAGGCAGTTCAGTCTGGGCTGGTAGTCAAGTGTGTTTCCATGATACGACCCTGCCCTTCTATCCTTCCACACCCTGCTTTGGCTTCAAGAACCGCTTCAGCAAATCTGCTGCCATGATTACTCTTCCTGGTTAGGTGACAGGATTTAGAGCCTCCTACCACACAAACCATCGGTTGTGGCTGTGAAGCTTTGTCTAGGAAGCTTAACCAAGGTGGTAAGTCTGACTCTGATCTCTGATTATGAGTGGCATCACCCCATGGGCTTGGATCCAGACTGAATACAAAGGACAAAGACAGTAGAACACCAGCATTTTTCCTCCTCCCACTCCCAGACCTCCACCTTCCTTCTTCCTCTTTCCCTTTTTCCCCCTCATCCTGACTATAGATTCTATATGACTAGATACCCTCTATTCCAGTGGTCATGCCTCATCTACCATGGTGGACTAGTATACCCTGACATCATGATCCAGCACAATCCCTTCTTCTTTAAGTTGTCTTTGTCAGTTGTTGACTCATACACACACAAAAAAGTAACAAGCATACTGTTCCTAAACTGGAAGCCAGACAGCTTATTTCGACTGGAATCACCACCACACAGTGTGAAAAGGCACCATGACTAGGGAATGATGACCCTGTTCCAACTCTGCCTCAGACAGAGAAGTTGTAGTTGTATTTCGACTGGAATCACCACCACACAGTGTGAAAAGGCACCATGACTAGGGAATGATGACCCTGTTCCAACTCTGCCTCAGACAGAGAAGTTGTAGTTGTATTTCGACTGGAATCACCACCACACAGTGTGAAAAGGCACCATGACTAGGGAATGATGACCCTGTTCCAACTCTGCATCAGACAGAGAAGTTGTAGTGGTCATACCCCTTGTGTGCCAGAATGATTAAAGGAGTTGGACCCACAGCGTCCCATAAAAACCTATCATATTTAATTTTCTCCACCCTATCATACTTAATTTACCAATTATTTTGTAGGAACCTCTGAAACTCTTACTGGTTCTGTGAAACCCCTTCAAACTTCTTTAAATAGACTTTAAATGATTGTTTTTTTTTTTTTTAAGATCACAGGTGAATGTATTTTCTCTTTCCCACCAGGATCCATGTTGAGCAGTTATCAATCTCTAAAGCTTTGCAATAAGATTCTATAATTTAAAAATATATTTTGTTACTTTTGTTTCCTCTTCCACATTATTTATATTCCATTTCAGTCTATTAGAGAGATAAAAGAAAGGGCACACTGTGTATTTAATAGAAATTAAATAATTTCAATTTTTTTTTTTTTAAATAACATGGCCCTATTGTTTGGACCTGAAATTCTACCACTTGACCTAAGTGTTAAATGATATGTCTTAGGGAACACAGAAAGGCCCTAAGGTAACAGAAAGATCTTATAAATTAAGAAGACCAGCCAAGTGCCTTATAAGAGAGACAGAAGCAGGATGAATTCAGGAGAAGTGTGTGTCTGTAAATGCTGAGGCTCTACACAGTCAACGTGACATTGAAATTTAAAACCCAAACAAGGAATCCTTAATTTATATGTTACTGGGAAAAGTCAAACCAAAGAGATTAACTTAAGTGATCTTGATTATGCAACATTGGCTCCTGGGATTTCCTTATTGTTTTTAGTGATACGGATTCTAAATATGCAGCTTTTCCTCCTTCTTAGTTTTTTTTTTTCCATGTATTGACTACAGTATTATAATACAAAGTCAACGTCTGCCTTTAGAGAGCAGGCTCTCATTCTCTCTATCTCTAAAGATGGATTTAATATATTTTCCTCAGAGGACTCATAGATGTTAAACTGATAAAACCAAATATTCTATTTTATGCTAGCCCAGAGGCTGAGAATAGTGAACTACAGCTCAGATCTGTCCATAAAGAGCCAATTTTAATCTTTGATTGATCTTCAAGTGTATTTTAGTTGCACTGCTTGAAATAGGAAACATTTAGAGAAAAGCTTAATAATACTCATAAGATAAACTTAATATCCCAATTAAAAGTAAAAGACACAGGACTTGAGAAATGGTTAGGAGTGTACTTATGGAGGCCCTAAGCTCAATTCCCGGCATTGACTCAGGTGACTTACAACCTCATAGAAGGGAGAACCCAATGCTTCCACCTGGGTTCTGCAGACGCTTGACCTCATATGTACATGGTCCCATACATAGACAAGATGATACAAGCTAGAGTCATCTAGAAAGAGGGAACTTCCATCAAGAATATGCCACCACCAGATTGCCTATAAGATATCCTACAGGGCATTCTCTTGATTAACAATTGATATGGGGAAGCCCAGCAAAATAGGGGATGCCACCTCTGGGCAGGTGGCCCTGTCTTGTATAAAAATGCAAGCTGAGCAACTGATGGAAGCTAACCAATCAGCAGTGTTTCTCCATGACTTCTGCTTAAACCCCTGCTTCTAGGACTCTACTCTGGTGTTCCTTCGTGATGGACTGTGATCAGAATATGTAAGCCCAATCACTCTTCTCAAGTTGCTTTTGGTCATAGGATTTTGGCATAATAATAGGCAGCAAACTAGAATAGCACATAGTCTAAAATAAAATAAGTAAAATATAGATGCTCATATAAACTGAAACTGTTATATCATTTTGTATGCACTGGGTTACTTTTAAAGAAGTTTCAAACAATATGAAATCAGTGATTTAATATGTAAATGTATTTGTGTGGGATAATTGCATATGCCTGAATGAAAAAAAGCGAGGAAAAAAAAAAACCCTAGCAGAGTACTGCTCACGGGTTTAAAAACCAAATGGAGTGCAAACTTGCACACCAACATATGCATATTTTAAAAAATAATCTTACTGCTGGGCAATGGTGGCACATGCCTTTAATCCTGACACTTGGAAGGCAGAGCCAGGC
Source organism: Onychomys torridus (assembly GCF_903995425.1). Lineage (NCBI taxonomy): Eukaryota > Metazoa > Chordata > Mammalia > Rodentia > Cricetidae > Onychomys > Onychomys torridus. The sequence goes on from NC_050458.1 coordinate 16,843,787, forward strand.
AGATCTTTGTGAGTTCAAGGCCAGCCTGGGCAGCCAAGTGAGTTCTAGGAAAGGCACAAAGCTACACAGAGAAACCCTGTCTCGAAAAAAAAAAAAAATAACCAAATGGAAACACAAAGATTCATTTATGATTCTGTTTTTTCTCTTAAATAATTTTTCATATAATTACAAAATATTAAAATAAAAAATATTTATTTAAATATTTTTCATATGTGGGCTCTCAAGGCTCAGCAAGTAAAAATTCTAGCCATACAAGCCTGACAACCTGCAGAACCCACTGTGGAAGGAGGGAGAATACCAACTCCTTCAAATTATCTTGTGACTACCATACCCATACTGTGGCATACACACACACACACACACACACACACACACGCACACACACACACACACACACACACACACATACACACACACACACACAAATTATAATTCAGTAAATTTAAAAGTTAAGTTTCTGTATCCATTCTTCAGTTGAAGAGCATCTAGGTTGTTTCCAGGTTCTGGCTATTACAAACAATGCTGATATGAACATAGCTGAGCAAATGCCCTTGTGGTATGATTGAGCATTCCTTGTAGCCCAAGAGTGCTACAGCTGGGTCTTTGGGGAGATTGATTCCCAATTTTCTAAGGAAGCACCATATTGATTTCCAAAGTGGCTATACAAGCTTGCATTCCTACCAGCAGTGGAGGAGAGTTCCCCTTGCTCCACATCCTCTCCAACATAAGCTGTCTTCTGTGTTTTTGATCTTAGGCATTCTGACAGAAAATATGGTACATATACACAGTGGAGTACTACTCAGTAGAGAAAAACAACGACATCCTGAGTGAGGTAACCCAGACTCAGAAGGACAAACATGGTATGTACTCACTCATAGTAGGATACTAGATGTAAAACAAAGATGACTAGACTGCTACACAACTCCAGGGAGGCTACCTAGAAAACGGGACCCTAGGAAAGACACAGGGATTGCCCAATGACAGAGAAATGGATGAGATCTACATGAACAACCCGGACGACAGCGGGAGTAATGAAGGGCAAGATTTGAGGGAAAGAAAGCTTAGCAGAACAGGAGATCCCAGCTGGATCAAGAACAGAAAGGGAGAATGAGGAATAACAGACCATGATAAATGAAGACCACATGAGAACAGGAATAGGCAGAGTGCTCGAGAGGTCCCCAGAAATCCACAGTGATATATCCTCTGTAGTCTGCTGGCAATGGTCGAGAGAAAGCCTGATCTGACCTAGTCTGGTGATCAGATGGCCAAACACCCTAATGGTCATGTTGGAACTCTCATCCAATAACTGATGGAAGTGGATGTAGAGATCCTCAGCCAGGCCCCAAGTGGAGCTCCAGGAGTCCAATTGGCAAGAAAGAGGAGGGACTGTAAAAGCGTGAATTGTTGAAACCAAGATTGGAAAAGCACAGGGACAAATAGCCAAATGAATGGGAGCCATGAATTATGAACCAAAGGCTGTGGAGCCCCCAGCTGGATCAGGCCCTCTGGATAAGTGAGACAATTGAATAGCTTGAACTGTTTGGGAGGCATCCAGGCTGTGGGACCAGGACCTGTCCTTAGTGCATGAGCTAGCTGTTTGGAACCTTGGGCTTACACTGGGATACTTTGCTCAGCCTGGATGGAGGGCACTTGACCTGCTTGTACTGAATCCACCAGGTTTAAATGAATCCCCAGGAGAGTCTTGGCCCTGGAGGAGATGGAAATGGAGGTGAGGGGCTGGGGGCAAGGTGGGGGCAGGGACAGGAGCAGGGAGGACAGGAGAACCCATGGCTGATATGTAAAATTAAAACACAAATATAATAAATAACAAAAAGAAAAGAAAAAAAAAGTTAAGTTTCTGAAATTTTAGCTTTCACTGACCAGACTCTGAAACCTTTATTATGTCATAAACTAGAGGAAACAAATAGTCAACTGTCAACACATTTCTAGAAAGTGCATGTCTTAACTCAGCTAAGAATCACAATACATGCTATTTTCTGAAATTGCTCTACTATTTTTCCCATTTAAATACTCCAAAACTAAGACATACAAGCAGTTTAAAACATGTCCAAAATTATAGAGCTAAGAAGTTGTAGAGCTTGATAATCAAACTGTTTACTTCAAGGCCCCATATAGTACAAATTAACAAACTTGTCTATATGCTGCCCATGAAATGCCAATTGTCCAAGAATGGTTCTACATAGCAGAATTTAATAGCATTAAGCTGTTATTCATAAATTTTTTAAACTTAATTTTTAAAACACTTGAAGAATATTTTTATCTGGCACAAATTGCTCTCTTATTGAGAAGCAAAGAAACCACAAAAATTTTCCATATCTTTTTATGTAAAGTTCTAACAGGACTTAGGAATTTATAGATTTACCTCTATACTAGCTAAAACAGCCAGTATCTGTTTCTTAAATATTCATCCAAAGAAGCGCTTGAGCTTTTTTGTGGTAGGTGCCAAAGCCATGAGTTAAGGAAAGGTTGAGGTCATTTGATCTTCTGTGGAAGAAAGGAAAATTGATTGCATGAATTTAGACAGCAACGAAGGACATGAAAACATCTTGAAGACACACATTATAATGCCAAATATTTCTCAATAATAAACACAGTCGCCCCTCTATGAAGAATCACATTGTTAGAACTGTGCCTTTGGTACCACAGAAGCAATGTGTTTGAACATGCTGGCTTTTGAATTTTCCCACAACACTTCCTCATCTTTGCATCACTTCACCCAGCATTAATCAAGACCGAGCTGAGTTTTGACAAGAAAAGATCTTCCTTTTGCCACTAGTCCTTTCCAGACGATCATATAATTATGGAAAAGGAGATCGCTGTGCTCTGAGGATAACTGAAACAGCATGTAAATTGTGAATAATCACAAAGGGTGAAAAGAATGTACTTTCATTCTGTTTTCAGGTATAAGCGTTCATGATTCTTATCCTAATTCATTCAGTCAAATATACAAGTTTTTCTGCAGGGCATTTTCACAACATCAAAGCAAATTCTCTTTGTTCTTACTTTTTCTTTTGTTTTTGTTTTGCTAATGAGTATAACTCAATACATTGCATGTTACTTTATCTGGGAAATTCCTAAAGTTGTTAAAACAGATTTCCAACAAACCTTAAACATAGCACTAAAGGCACATACAATACTATGACTCATCCCCACATTATCATTTGAATATATTTCAAATAAGGGAAGAAAGAGAATACTTAGGCATTTAATTATGTTGAGTGAACAGAATTCAGTAAAGAAATATTGAGGGTCCAAGATATAACTGAGAAAACAAACCTGTTTCAAGGGCTGGGAAGATGACTAATTGGATAAAGTGCCTTCCATGCAAGCCTGAGAACTTGAGTTAGATATCCACATTTCAGCACAGATTATGTCTGATGCAGTGCACTAATTTAAGAAACACTCCCAAACACACTACACTTCCAAACTGACTGCTGGAGTCCATTCATGACCCTTTCATGATGGGAGCTACTGCCCAGGAAAATCAGAAGAATGAGAAAGAGGAGAAGGAGGAGGAGGAGGAGGAGGAGGAGGAGGAGAGGAGGAAGAAGGGACCTACTTTTATAAACTGTACCCTAACCAATGAAGACTGCTGAGCCTGTGATGGTAATGTATGTCTTATCCAGAGATTCACTGAAATCTGTTTTTAAGGCATTTCAAACCCCAAAGTGTCTACATTTCATGGGAGCTTATTCCAACTGCATGAACAACCTATGTTATGAGATCCTTCTCCTCTTTTTGATTCACAAGCTTATGACTGGCATACCCTATGATTCTTCATAATAGCCATGTCTATGTCCTTAGGTTAAGGTGCTGCTGACATTTGGTAAGCACTTGGTATGATGTCATGCATAAAAGCTTATAACAAAGAAATGTTCCTATTGTCATCACCATCGTAATTAGCACAGTATTTATAGTAATGCTCTTGATAACAATATTAGTATCAATTTTTATATTAACCAACTAGACCTTTTCAGTTCCTCAAGTTCAATAGTCTCCTTGAATTTTTACTTTGATAAAAAGAAGCATAATACACTGAATTTTCTAACTAAAATACCTGTAAATTATGTTCACAGACAGGTTATTTGTGTTGCACACTCATCTATTGTTCTTATCAAGATATCCTTCACTGTGTTTTGTTTACACGCATGTATGTCTTTAAACTGCTCTTTCTCTCTCCTTAAAATCTTTTCCCTAGCTTTATTTTGCTGATATATATATATCCTACTCTCTCTATATAAAAAAACCTGGTTACATATTACAACCATTGGAAAAGTTGTATAGCCTGAGGAGATGACTCAGTGGTGAAATGCTAGCCAGGTAACTATGAAGATCTGAGTTCAGATCCCTTGTACCACATAAAAGCAAGGCATGGCATGGGGAGATGAATCAGCAAAAACATTTACCACAAAAGTCTGGAAATCTGAGCTTGATCCCTGGAATACAGATAAAAGTGTCAGGAAAACACATATCCCACAGTGTTGTCCTCTGAATTCTACACACATGCTATGGCACATATACACATCCTAATAATGAACACATACTAAATCAATCAATAGATGAAAATTTTAAAGCATTAGTATTATAAGAGTCATCCCATCAAATAAGGCAGAATTACTTATTCAGTTCTATGTTCCTTCCTGCTTCCAGTGCAATAACTGGCACATTTTGTTGTAGTAATTATGGTTTTTGTCCATATGTATAATAAATCATTAGGGCCTGTGTCTTGCATAACTATGTGAGCCTATAACACATAAACTACCAACATTGTATACAGACTACAGATTGGGAGAATAGTTACTACATCTCTTAATTTCTCAACATTCTTACTCATTTCAAGATGTGTCTGCACTCTTCTACCTACCCACTGAACTTTTACAACTTACAAGTTTAAATCACAAATATCACATTAACATGTGCATTTTATAAAATAAGACTCTTATGAGAGCATTACATTGTACTTTACACATGCTGAGGTAATGTGCTTAAACACACATCATACATTACCATCAATTTACAGGCAAAAATATATAACATGTCTCAAAAGAAATGTCTCATAATCCATCTCTAACTTCTTGGCATTTGACAAAATTAAGTTACAGAGTTTAACCAAAGGGGAAAAATATTTCTAAATTGAATCTATTTGTGATATACTGGTTTAAAATTCAAAACTGCCAACATATTCTGTTTACTCTCTTGGCATCTGTTGCATCTGCCAACTGGTGGCCAAAAATTAGAGCAGACTTAACTAATTAGAAGGGTCCCCATCTGGTAGCTGAACTTCTTGTTTATGCTTCCTTTGCGTTCTTAGCACAGAGATTCGAACCAGAACTTCTGTGGTTTGCAGCGGAGGAGGCTCTGTCTGGCTTGATTTCTAGCTATTGTCCTGTGGAGCTGGACTTGGCCAGATGGAAGTGTTCTGTGTTTTATAGCCCTTTCCCCATGTTCCCCTTGGGATGACTCATCTTTGCCACGGGAATTTCCATTGTCTCTCAAAACACTCTTTCATTCATTTTCATTTCTGCAGGCCTGGACCTAGGACTGTAAATAGTTTATTGAGAAGCAAAAGCCTCCCAAAAGAATCCAGAATCGGGTAAAATCAATACTATCTTTCCTTTGAACAAAAGAAGAGGAAAGGATTCAAAGAAGATATCCTGGTGGACTTTGTTTCTTTGTGGTTTTTATTTGGCCGTTGTTGGTGTCATTTTACCATAAAGCCTTCTCCTGGCAGAACCCTGCAGTGGTTACAATCACAGACTTTGGATAAAAACTTACATTAAAATTCTGACCCTGTCCTCTATTAGCTGTGTATCCCTCAGCAAGTTGCTTCAACCCTGCTACATTGCAGCCTCCTCATATGCAAAACTAAAACTGCAATCTATTTACTTTTCCACAGAATTACGATAGCTAAATTAAAAATGTTATGAAAAGAGTGTAGCCCAATTACCTGGCAGAAAGAAAACAAGAAAAACAAAATTTAAAAAAATCTAGTATAAGCAATAGATGTCCTAAATATTTTTTTGGTTGTGAGTCTAGCCTTTAACGGCTGAGCCATCTCTCCAGCCCAATCCCAAATATTTTTTTAAGGACTAGGGATGTATCTCAGTTCTAGAATGTTTGCCTAGTGTGTAGGAAACTCCAAATTTGATCCACAATGTAACACAATAAAAAAACTAGGTATAGGAGCTGTGTGTGTGTGTGTGTGTGTGTGTGTAAAGGATTATAACATATATTTTAAGTTTCACTAAACATAGAAATTGAACATATAACTGAGATACTGCAAATATATTGTTTTCCAACTGCATCTATTTAATGCTTTGAAGCACAATTCTTCTGTTATGTTTTTAACTTCTACCTAGAAACTTCTGCTTTACTTGCATACACTTCAGTCAATTATAAACATGAGATATGGTTAACAAAAGCAAACATGAGAGTACTACATTATTAAGGACAATAGAATCACTCTACTAATTTTACCATTGTTATTTTTTTTTCTTTCTTGTTAGTCATTATCCTACCTCTCAAGCAGAAAACAATTGATAAGAAATTTGAAAGCAAATTCATTTGGGAGATATTTCAGACTTACTCAAAATGTATTAATTGCCTATGAATCATCCCTATTTTAAGCCTCAGAATACAAAGATAAGTAAGACATAAGCTATACATTCAAATTGTTCAACAGGCTTTGGGAGAACAAGGTATATAATAAATAAATAGATGACTGTACAAACACTAAACCTTATGATATAGTCTTGGGAAACTTCCAAGAGAGATGGCCAGAGTTGTTAGTAGACATCTATGTAATAGATGAAAGACATTAGCTTAGGAAAAACAGTGCAAGCTCAGTCATAAATCATATATGTAGAAAGGGGTGACATTCTGAGATAAGATTCTAAGAATAGTAGAAACCTAATCTTCACATAGAAGGTGAAGGTGTAAGATTCATGAGAATTAAATTTCTATTGTTGGGATCTAGTTTCAGGGATTATGGCAACAAAAAAATCTACAGAGAGGTATGTGGCCTCACAAGTCACATTCCAATAATTCAGCAGCACTAAGGGTAATTAGTGTGAGTAAGCTGTCAAAAAGAATTTGGTGCAACCCAGACATTAGCAAAGAAAAGACATCTTCAGATAGGTTATAACAGTTCAAATAGAGTAACCAAGCAAACCAGACTCCTGAAAGTAGGGTAAAACAGGGAAGCCTTGACATTCTAAAAATGTTAATGGTGACCTGGAATTGTATTCTTATAATCCCAACATGCAAGAGGCTAAGGATCTCCATTTTTAAGTCAATCTAGGCTTTATAGGGGTAATATATCCCAGAAAGCACAAAACAATGACAAATAAATGTTGGTTAGTATACAGTGAATTAGAAGCAATCAGGTAACCAATGAGAATGAGAACTGGAGGAAAATATATTATACTCATAGCTCACACAGAGGTGATATGCATTTCACAGGCATTACTTGGCAAAGACCTAATGTCAAGAGCCAGGGGACCTTTGACCATAGCCTTTAATGAAAATGCCCCAGGAAATTCAAGGTAGAGTAAGACCAATGCTGTAGAACTGTCAGCAGTACCATAGCTCTAACATTGATACTCATCATATGTCTTGCTTTGTACTGAAATGATTAATACAGAGAAATATAGCCCCATGAGTTGTACAGAACAATAGAGAAGGTAAGTATCTAGACAAGTTAGTCTACACTAAGACATTTTTAGCTGACTCTTCTGCTATCTCTAAAAATTAACTAATGACAAATATCATTCTTTACAAAATCCCAACCAAGCTCCATTTACTCTGCCAGTATCTAAACTATAATCATGGTCTATAAAGACTTGACCAAAATCCTGACATAGTTTTTAATATCACAAGTCTATCTGACCCCATTTACCTGAAAACACCATGATTGATAAATGAATCTCAAGAAAGGCCTCATAACACCCAATTTTATGAGACAGTAGGACTCCTCCTGGCAAACATAGATGGCTACTAGATGAATAAAACCACCTTCTTACTCTTGTAATTTCTCACTCTCTTAACAGCACTTAATTTCCCCAGTCATTCCTCTCTTTTATCCTTCATTTTTAATTTTATTGTAGCTATCTTTGTAAAAACAGAAGTTGAATTTGATTCACATTGGACTTTCCCCTCTACTACAAATTTGTGCATATAGTTAAATTTGTCCTTGCTAATAATAGTGTCTTGGTTTTCATTTTAAAACATCTGACACTGGTCCCAGAAAGGAAAGATCTCACCAGAACCAGCAAGATTTTCTAAAATCTAAAACATAAAAAATACAGAAAACATATTTAATTCAGACCATAACTAACTTTTTTAGGTTACTTATCAGTGCCTTTATGAAAGAGAAAGATAGTTTCATCTCTAGTCAGATGACTAACAATTGCAAAGCCACAGAAGGAACTAGAAGACAGATGAGAAGCAAGGTTAACAAGAATACAGAGAGTTTGGGTGTATTTTAAGCCTGTAATTGAACATAGGTATGTGAGATAGAAGGAATTATCAACATATAATTTATAATTAAAATATATCAATGAATAAGAATAGCCAGAATGGGTAGAATCAGGAAAATAATTCTCAAAGAATGGAAATTTGAACAATAATCAACATTTCAAGAGGAAAAAAAAAGACTAATGCATAAAGATGCCAGAGAAGCAAGAGTCATTAAAAGCCAGAGAGAAAAGAATCATGATGTTAAAGGCATGAGACATTAGAGGAAAGATATGAGTGTCAGATGGATAACAGGGAGACCATAATGTGTCACAAGGTCTACTGTGTATTCTAACTTGACCTTGATTTGGAGGTCGGACAAAACTGTGTTTGAATCTTTCTTCCATGTGTCTCACAATTTCTATAACGTGGGACAAGTTATTTGAAACTCTAATGTTAAAATTTAAATCTAAAGGTATATTTCAAAATTCTTTGTACTGATTGTTTTAATGTTAAGTAAACAATGTTACTAAGGCACCTGGGATAGTGTTATCTTATCATATCCTTCTAATAGGGGATAATTTTGATGATTTTCCCCTAAAATTATATAAAATAATCTAACTTTTCTAATTAATTAAGAGTAGTATGCAGTCATTACTTTTTAATCATCTGGTGTTTACATCAACAGATACATTAGTAAATGAAGAAAAAACATAAGAGACAATGTATTACTATTTCAGTTATATGATAAAAATAACTAATATGAATAGCTGATTAAAAAAAAAAAGGATGATTTGGCCTCATAGTTTTAGACCACAGTCTGCTGGTTCATTGCTATGGGCTTGTGGTGAGTCAGAGCATCATGGTGGAAAACACATGTGGCAGAGGAAACTACTGCCATTGTGCCACTTGGCAAACTAATAGAGAAGAGCCCACTGTCAGGATACATATTTCAAAGAAATACCTCAAAAGCATCCCTCCTCTCACTAAGTCCCACCTTTTAATAGCCCATTCAGCTATGAACTTATCAGTAGATTAATTCATTCATACAGTTAGTGATCTCATGAACCAATCACTTCTCATTACCCAAACTGAGGGCAAAGCTTCAATAATGGAAGCTTTTAGAGGAACACTTTTATGCCCAAATCTCAATAGGAAATTCAGGCTCAACCTATATAGCCATAGACCTAGTTATTTATCATCCTATATAATATCTTGGGCTAGAATGGAAGTTAAAAAATTAAAATCATGCTATGATGGATTTCTGATGGAGGACTTATAATATTTCAGGTAGTACATTTTAGACTTCTAGAAGAATTTGACTCTGAAGTAGAAGCATTTGCTCCCCTACCTTCGCAAATCCTCATTTTTCATGTCCATAAATTTTCACATGAACTACGTATCAGTGTTGCTCTCAGAAAGAAGTCAAGTGTAAAGAATGAAAACACACAAGAATGAAAAGCAGCCATAGTATATAATACACCCTCAAAAAAATGGGTGCTGTGGTTCAAATATAATATAATAAGTACTACAAAAAGCTAAAAAAAAAAAAAAACCCTTGGCTCTAAAGAGTTACACTTGTGAACAGCAGTAGTATGACCCATCAAAAGGCCAACTAGTAACATAAGCATTATTTCTTTGGTAAAGGCCCAAGAAGATTTGATTAGAGTTAAGTATTAAATAAATCATAACCTTGCAATGAGTAGATTAATTCACTAATATGTACGTTTGTGAATCTAGCATAATATTCTAAGCCAAAGACTTAGTACCTGAAAGAATAAAATAGTTTGTCAGGAGTGCTCAATAGCTAGTCTACAATGCTTTTGTAAACCTCTTATAGAGAAAGAAAACAGTCTCTGCTAAGACCCAAGGCATTCCATCAAACTATCTGACAACAGTATACACAAGAGAATTAAGCCTTTTCAATGTGATATTTTTAAAAATGTCTCATGGTAGAACTCTACCTCACTTGATATTGTTGCACTTGGTATAATCCACAATGCTTTTTCCATTTCATTGTCGTCACCTTTTATACAATTTGTCAAAAGGGGGGTGGTTGGCAACTTCCTTCACTATCTGATTGCTATAATTTTTCTTGCATTCCTAGGATTTCCCTTAGTTTCTACAGTATACAAGCATATCACAGTAAGTAAAATGACAAGAGGTCTAACAAACATCTTTTTTATTGAATTTTTTTTTCATTTTAAATACTAACCACAGTTCTCCCTCCCTCTCCTTCTCTCGACTCTCCCCTACCTTCCCCTCCCAACTCCCCCCCATCCACTTCTCATTAGGGGTAAGGCCTCTCTTGGGGAGTCAACATAGGGTAGCATACAAAGTTGCAAAAGGACCTAACCTCTCCCTCCTGCATCAAGGTTGACGAAGGTATCGCACCATAGAGAATGGGCTATAAAAAGCCAGCTCATGTAACTGGGATGAGTCCTGAGCCCACTGCCAGAGGCCCCACAAACAAGTCAAACCACACAACTCTTGCCCACATTCAGGGGGCCTAGTTCAGTCTAATGCAGGTTCCCCAGCTGTCAGTCCAGAGTCTGTGAGCTCTCACTAACTCGGTCAGCTGTCTCTTTGGTTTTTCCCATCATGGTCTTGATCACTACCACTCTCCCCCCACCCAACCACACTCCTATAATCCCTCCTCCCTCTCTTCAACTTGAAGGTTCTATGATGAAAATTTGGGTAGTCACCAATCTGATTAGAGAGAAGTTTTAGTGGACAATTACCACATCCCACGGCTGATGGTGAATTTTATTCCCAGTGTGTTGTCACTGATTAATGGTGTCTAGAAAGATGGATTAATTCTGTCCTTTGACTTCATATGAATGGTCTTATTAGTTAGAGTTTTCCTGCCTGGCCCACAGTCAGGACAAATCTCTCTCACCCGCCAGTCCCACAGTCGCTCAGACCCAACCAAGTAAGCACATGGAAACTTACATTGTTTAGAAACTGTATGGCTGTGGCAGGCTTCTTGTTATCTACTTCTTCTCTCTTAAATTAACCTATTTCTGTTAGTCTATACTTTGCCACATGGCTTGTGGCTTACCAGTGTCTTTACATGTTGCTTCTCATGGCAGCGGCTGGTGGCGGCTCTCCCAAGCCTTCTACTTCCCAGAATTCTCTTCTCTCTTGTCCCGCCTATACTTCCTGCCTGGCCACTGGCCAATCAGAACTTTATTTACACAGAGCGATATCCACAGCAGTCTCAGGGTTAGAGAATAAAAGTTGGTATTGATGCTTAAATATATAAACCCATAATAAAATAAATGTAACATAGTATCCTCATTGGGGTTGCCAAATAAATTATTCAACAACACTTTCAACATATTTCTTGCACTCTTATTATCTGTATGTAAAATAATGTTATAAAAATTATAAATAGAAACACTGCAGTGGCTCAGTGTTAAAGTCACTTGCCCATAAGTCTGTGTACCTGAGGTGGATGCTCAAGGTACAAGAGGAGTATAGAGAGAACCAACTCTCAAATTTCATCCTCTTACTGTTTCAGGAAAACCATGTCACCTAGGCAAAACACACCACAGATACACACACACACACACACACACACACACACACACATGCACACAAGCATGTACACATAAATAAAATATAGATAATTTCAAGAATGTGTGAAAAAATTGTTACAATTAAAATCAAAATATTTTAGATAAAAGTAGATTATTTAGTATTAACCAACTTAAACCCCAGGGTATCATATTCAAAAGTTTATGTTATTTACGCTCTAAAGGACAGTATATATCTCTCTTTATATTTTTAATCTCATAGTAATATAATTTTGTATGAAGAATACATGTCACTTGCAAACTCAGTCATAAATTATACATTTACTCCAATTTTGTGAATTACCTAGGGCCTAGAAAGCAAAAAGAAAGCAATTGCTAGGAATCCACTTGATTCAGTGCCCTGGGAATCTGTTTGCATATAGGGAATCCCCATTTCATAAATAGATTGAAACCATTTAGATAATAGCTGAGGAGATAAGTGACTCTGAATGTTGTTTAGGTTAAAAGTATTCAGAATCCGCCATTTTGTGCATGGTCACTCTCAGGGCCTCATGAGTGTATCTAAGACAGAGAATGAGGATGGTAAGTTCTATAAAGGAAAAATATTTTTGTTCAAATTTCTAAGACACTGAAAAGTCAAGTCTGTGTTGTTTTTAAGTTTTTGTCAGTGATTGTTACATTACACTGTCATTACCACAGTTAGTGCCGTGTTTCCCTGCTGTTCCACTGAGCAGTTGGTCAGATTCTAGAGGACTTTGCCTCTGAAGCCCCGTGGGCATGTAGCTTTGGAGGACACAGACTGCTGGCCTGACCCCAAATCTGCAAGCAAGCAGGGTTCTTACAATCCCTTATCTGTTCCAGATGTCAGACCAGTTTGACTTCTTGAAGGAATATACTCTGCTTCAACTTCCTCAATTCTTTTGCCTCCAACCGTTAAGAATGAAATAAACTCTGTGTTAAAGTTTTACATGATGCCCCATTAATACATACAATTTTATGGTGTTTGAGCATCCTTTAAAAGTAAATTTAACTATAAGTATGAAAAAGCTATTTTCATATATTCCTTTATACACATATGTTATATAAATGGAAGAGGAAATACTTAGCCTTATGTTTCAGGTTTTGATGTAATATTTAATTTAGGTGTTGAAAATAGACAAGGGAGAAATTAGATATCATTCATTGTGATTTCCAAATTAAAGAGATTAAAATAGCAAGGAAAGTAGAGAAACAGCACACGTTAACATTTTTTTTTTAGCTAAGTCTATATTCTCAAGTAAATTGTCATCTTTTGCAATATTGATAACACATTGTGTTTCTAGTGTACATTGTGTCTTGAGGCCTGGCTACAAAGGTCCCACATAAATAGAGAGAAACCAGGTGCTAGGGGAGTTCCCAGGGATCCCCAAGGATGACCCCAGCTTAGACTACTAGAAATAGTGGAGAGGGTGCCTGAACTGAGCTGGCTTACTCCAGTGATCAGATCAGTGAATACCCTAACTGTTATCATCGAGCCTTCAACCAGTAATTGATGGAAGTAGATGCAGAGATCCACAGCCAAGCACCAGGCCAAGCTCCAAGAGTCCAGTCAAAGAGAGAGAAGAGGGATGCTCTGAGCAAGGGCAACAAGATCATGATGGGGAAACCTGCAGAAACATCCAAACCAAACTGGTGGGAACTCATGAAATGTGGATCAACAGCTGTGGAGCCTGCAGGGAACTGGACGAGGCTCTCTGCATAATGGAGACAGTTTTGTAGCTTGATCTGCTTAAGGTACCCCTGGCAGTAGGCTCAAATCCATCTCTGGTACATGAGCTGGCTTTTTGAAGTCCACTACCTATGATGGGACACCTCACATAGCCTCAAGGCAGGGAGAGGGGCTTGTACTTGCCTCTACTAAATGTACCTTCCCATGGGGGAGGACTTACCTCCATGTGGGAGGGAATAAGGGTGGGTTGGAACGGGGTGGCTGGAGGGATGGGAGGAAGGAAGAAAGGGATCTTTGGTATGTAAAATAAATAAGAAGTTTTTCTTAATAAAAAAGTATTTTAAAACAGTAACAGCAATACATATTTTATGAAACAGGATATTACTATATGAACTAAACTTTACTTCTTTGATTTTGCAAGAGAAAATCTGATTGCTAAGTAAAACAAGTAATCCAACTTACTAACTTTTCTTTGGAAAAGAGAGAATAAGAAAATTAGTTTTTTAATTGAAACAAACATGAAAAATTTAAACTATTAAAATATTTTTGAGGAATATTAATAGCTGCTATTTTAATAGGTGAGTACAAGCCATACTCATCTCTCTGAATTTCTGTGTATGGGGTGATTAGTTATTGTTACTGTTAATTGTATGTGCACTCATGATTTGTTTTGTTTTTCTACTTACCCTGTGAAGTTGGTACTAACATTATGGAAAACACCCTCTGTCTCTATTTCTAAATGTGGAGTGATTACCTGACAAGTTAACATAAGAAGAGAGCATAATTAAAACATGAGGGGTGCGTGTGCATGTGTGTCCATGTGTGTGTGTGTGTGTGTGTGTGTGTGTGTGTGTGTGTGTGTGTTAACAGCTCTAAAAGATAACAGAACCTCCTCTCTGTTACAGTGACCTCTCTATAATCTCAACTCTGTCCCAAACAGTGGTATTCCCTTTACTTCCTTGGTGCCTTCAACTTTTGTTAAACAATTCCATATATAAAATTCTCTGTTGAGAACACAGTGTATTTTATGTTTTTCTTACACGATCTTTGGTGCTTGTCTGTGAGTCAATCATCTCACTTCTTATCAAGAGTGCTGAAAGTCATTAACATTATCCCTCTATACAAGAATGAAAAAATTATCTAGTTCTGCATATATATAGTTTTCAAGACAAGTTTCTCTGTGTAGCTTTGTGCCTTTCCTGGATCTTGCTCTGTGACCAGGCTGGCCTTGAACTCACAAAGATCTGCCTGCCTCTGCCTCCTGAGTGCTGGGATTAAAGGTGTGTGCCACCACTGCCCGGCTGCATGTATATATATTATAATTACTCACACAGAGCAAGAGAGAGAGAGAGAGAGAAAGAGAGAGAGAGAGAGAGAGAGAGAGAGAGAGAGAGAGAGAGATGAGATGGGGGGAAGAGGAAGTATGCCATAGAATCATTCTTTTTATCTAAGATGATACACGCATATACACACACAGATGTCCATGTATATCATCACACTAACAACCATTACCTCATGGTGAACAACAATAATGGGTTTACTTTAATTTTTTTACAAAAACTCACCACTTGACCATTTGATAAAGCCATTTTTATTTTGAAAATAACACCATCTTTTCTGTGCACAGAAATATTATAAAATATTTCATTATAATTCAATTTATTGTATTAATCAGACATAATATATAAGTAGTAGCAGGTCAAAT
This sequence comes from Onychomys torridus, assembly GCF_903995425.1. Taxonomy (NCBI): domain Eukaryota; kingdom Metazoa; phylum Chordata; class Mammalia; order Rodentia; family Cricetidae; genus Onychomys; species Onychomys torridus. The sequence goes on from NC_050458.1 coordinate 16,859,214, forward strand.
TCTGGTCATACTGCAAAATAATGTAAATTCTTTCAATTAAAAGTTTAATAGGTATTTATTAAATTAATATTTTAGCATAAAATTTAATTTCATTTTATTACCACATTGTCACTTCTCCTATTGAACCTTTAAGCATAACTATAGTTATTTTAATATAGAACACCCTTCCATCTATGAATTTGATAGTACTTGGAGTTAGAGGATAAATAAATAAAATACTCTGAGACAAAATAAGATGGTGGCCCAAACTTAGTTGGTAGTTGCCTCTCCCAGGCACCTGTTTTCACTGTAACTGAACATCATGATGCTACATGATGCCAAAGAATGTACAAGAGAGTAAAGTAATTTCTGTAGAATATGTGAAATACTCAGTGATCCTGTTTTGTTAGTTAGTGCTACAAACCTAATGCATTTAAATGTAGTTTTTATAGTGTGTTAATAACAGTAATAAAAAAAGAGGAAAAAATGACATGTAGCTATGTTATAACAAGCAGATGGTGGCTGAAAATGGGCTATCTTCAAGTGTTCCTGTTCTTTTCCAGTTCATGATCAGTTACAGAAATAAACATTTGTGTTCCCTACTCAACCATAGTATCCCAAGTACAAGATATAGGACCTAGCTGCCTTACCAGATGAAGTTTCTCCACAATAATTGTTTATTGTTCTGAATTCAATATTGATATTCCAAAGCTGTGAATGGTGATTTTAAAGGTTCAGAAATGTTATTGCTTCTGTCAAACATTTTGTCTATAATTAGAGTGTCTTTAAAAAAAAGACTGACTCACTTCGTTAAAAAAGACGTACCAGATTCCTCCTGCTAGAGTTCATTGAGAGTATCTTAGTGATTATGGTGATGTGATTGATACACCAGCCCTGAATATCAGCCAACATATTTGTAATCCCATATATGGGGTAGGTGGCATGAACTGACACTAGTATTTTTTGTTTTAAACCTACATTTCTCAGGAAATACTGTACACCTAACAGACGCAACTCAAAATCAGTCATGAGGAATCTGTATTCTGTGCCTGCCACTGGTTTTATGCCACAAAATTTAACATCTGTTCTAATTATTTCCATGAAATAATTTGTTAGTCTTGATGTCTTATTTCATTAAGTCCTTGCAAGAAAAACTGACATAGAAATTGTCTTTCCTATCATATATCATCATATCTAAATACATATCTGAATTATCTGCACCATAATTTATCACAGAGACAACTGGATTCTTGTGCCCCTCTTCATTGTCCCTGAAGAAACCAACTCTATACAGTCTGGTACACATTCACAGTGAAGTATGAATGTCATGCACATGAGTACAATAGTGTAAGTGCAGTTTTGTGTAAGTGTGATATCATCCTCTCCTCATGACACTGTTACTGCCTCAGCTCAGATACTGAACAAGTTCCAGGCTTCTCTTCTACAACAGCCCCTGAAGCTTTTTAAAAGACAATTCTTGATTTGTTACTCCTTCTTCCTTCAAGGGTTCAACAAGTGCAGGTGAGGAGGCTGTGGAGAAAGAGGAAGCAACAAGATGGGTGGAATGATAATGAAGTACAGCCATTACAGAAATCAGCAGGGAGGCCTGTCAAGAAACACAAAATAGAGTTACCTATGACCCACCTAAATCACTCCTATGTATTTACCCAGCAGACTCTGCAGCCTATCACAGAGGTGCTTGTGCAGCCATATTTATCACTGCATTATTCACACTAGCAAAGAAATGGAATCAACCTAGGTGTCCATCAACAGATGACCACATTTGAGTATACATAAGCATTGAAATTGTATTCAGCTGTAAAGCAAAACAAGTTGAGGAAAATAGATGGGACTAGATAGTATTATATTGAATGACGGAATTCAGACATATAACAATAAATATTGCAATCTCTCTCTCCTTTGCAGACACCAGTTTATACTGTTCACATGCACGTACATATGTGGTGAAGAAGGAAGGCCATCAGAGGAAAAAGCAGGTGCTGAGGAAGTGGGTGTGGCAGGAATAAGATACATGAGACATGGAAGCAGAAAGGAGACAATGGGCATGGTGAATGGGAGGGTACAAAAATGGATCAAATGAAGAAGAAAAAAGAAGCAACACAAAACTATTTGGGTGTGTTAGGGCCTGAACTCCAGGCCTGGAACACGCTAAGTAAATCCTTTGCTATACTGCTACTTCCCAGTTCCTGTCAATTATTTTAACCACCACAGTGAAATCTAACAAATGGCTCCAAAGTCCATAGTTGATTAAAAAAAACTTAGAAATGAATTATTTCATACTTTTCTGACTTTATCTCTTGCTATACATCCATCCTTTAAGTTCTGTCCTTACGAAATTGCTCCCAATTTTTAATTTTCTATCATGCCATGCATTTTATTTTATTTTGTTAAAAATACATGTATTTATTATAAATATAATACAATACAAATATAGTAAAATATAAATATAAAATAAATACATGTTTTTTAATGAATAGATGTTTTTTTACATGTATTTCTTGGTTTTTCTTTGTCCACTAAAAAAAAATCTCCACTTTTGATCCTTCTATGAGTCTACTGGTATTAGCACTTCAGAACAACCACACCCCTTTGCACAAGCCTTGTGCAAATATGTTTATATGACTCTCTGATACCAGACTCTAAATCTGCTGAAGTGGGGGACTATTTCTTAATGATGCTTTATTTGTTTATAATCCCCTACAACTGAGTACCATGTTTAATTTGTTCATTTGTGATAGCTGAAAAATCTAAAATTGGATAGCTGCAATTATAAAATTTAAAACATTATTACACCAAAGCCACAATAAGATTGAAGATAAAAAACAGAGCCCTAATTATTACACTGCTGTACAAAGGATATTATAAAATAGACTATACTCTTGATTTAGTCATGCTTTATGTTAGTGAATTGCACTGTGTAACCCAGGATGACCTTAAACTCATTCTCTTTCTCCCTGAGTCTCACAAGCTCTGGGATTACAGAGGTGTATTCCATCATGCCTAACTCCACCTATATTCTTTTCTTAGGATTTATTTATTTTTATTTATATTTTTGAAGGTTTTGCTTGCATGTATGTATGTGTATGTTGGGCGAAATAGAAGTCAGAAAAGGCATCAGATCCCCTAGAACTTGAGTTACCAACAGTTATGGGTCCTGTTGTGGGTGCTGGGAATCAAACCTGGGTCTTCTGTAAAAACAGAAAATGCTCTCAACCACTGAGCCATGTCTTTAGCCCCCTAACACATTACCCAGGTACTGCATTTTTTTCATCAGTTCTGTAGTAGACATGGGTATCATCCTAAAAACATATTTTATTACTTCCCCCTTTTATACATATTCTTAGTTATCCATCTCTGGGCTATGGGTAGAATTAATCCAATCCTAGCTTTCTTTCCTCATGATAGATGCTAGTAACCTGCCACTGTATTCAGGTCTTCACATGGCACAGAACAGACCAGTTCACATCAAAGAAACTTAGTTCTGAGATTCTGAGATTTAACAGAAAGAAAATTTAGTTATTTGTAGATATTTAAGTACAAGTACAGAGGCATAACCCAAGTTGTAAAGACAAGTATTATGTAACATTGAGAAAACAATGTCGTTCAGAGTATAGCTGACCCTGGGAAATGAGCATCCCATTACAAAGAGAGTCTGGGTCTTAGTAATTTATATGAGCATTCATCAAGCTTCTCTCAGGATGCTTCTTATAGTCTAAAGCACATATTTTCATTCTTTTTATAGTACTTAAAATTTGTAGTAATAGTACTATAGTGATGGAAAACATAGTGGGTTATCCTATATTTCCTTCCACCAGGACACAGTTTCTTTTCTTCATATCAATTTAATTTTTGCTTTGAATTCTTTGCTTGTCCCAAGTGCATTTATGTGCGTGCATATGTCTGTGTGTGTGTGTGTGTGTGTGTGTGTGTGTGTGTGTGTGTGTGTTTACAATGTAAAGCATAAGTGTCACAGATAATCTCTCTTCCAAGAGGGCAGATAAGGAGCTCAAGAACTTGATCCACCTCTTCCAACTTGCTTTTTCCAACACTGAATATACTATGTACTGAAGTATTTAAAAAAAAAGAAAAAACACTGGCTCTGTTTTGTGCTCCTACGTGTTAATGCTTAGACATGTTGTTACCTTTAGTTACAGAAAACAAATGAAGGCAAAGTGGAGCTCAGATACAGTTCTGTAATTTGGACTTACTCTATGTGTTCGCCTTTTTCCAGGCCTGCGCTTCTGCTTCCACTTCACTTTTTTTAGCCTTCAAGAGAGATTCTCACTCAAACAGTTGTTTTGCTCTCTCATAATGTTCTTGTATATTTTCCTACCTTTTTATGCCAAATTTATGATTAATAGTGGACAACCAAGTAATGTATTTCAATGTGCATTCTAGTTATTCCTTCTACTAAGGGATGTCTTTGACAGAGAAATCAATCAAATCAAAGTGCAAATATAGTTTAAGTTGGTCTTCTTGCTAAATACATTATAGGAAATCCTGAGAAACAAAAAGGAATTAATATGAAAGTTTTAGAAGTAGGAAAAAATGAAAAATAAGCAATTACTAAGGCTCAAGGGTTACGTCAAGCTTACTAATTTCCTAAGGAAAAATGGACAACAGAAAGAGAAAGTCAGAGATGTTTTTAGTATTCTCTCTCAGGGTTTATTTATTTATGACACTCAGTAAAATTTGTGGTTATAAAAAATTTAAAACACAAAAATTTACAATAATTGTTATAACACAACAGACCTGTAACTCATCACACTGAAAATGTGTACTATTCATGTCCTTGTGACTAATAAATGTGTTGAAACGTATCAACAAATTGTTACTGTCCAATATACAACAGGAAAAGATTCATCAGGCAAACGAGGTATCAGGCAGAGTTCAATCCCTTCTTTCAGGAAGTTTATAGACTAATTGGATATGATAGGTATATAAAGATGCTCAACAGCACATTATATACATATTTCTTTATCAGAATATAACCTGTAAATTAGAATTATTATAAGGAACATCATGGGGTGGATGAGATAGAATCATGGGTAAAGGTGATTACTAGAAAATCTGGCAACCAGATCCCAATCTTCAAGACCCACATAAAAATAAATAGAGAGGACTGGCTCCACAAAGTTGTTCTTTGACTGCCACACCCATACCATCATACCATGGCACGCGCGCGCGCACACACACACACACACACACACACACACACACACACACAAGTATAATAAAAAAATTAAAGTAATAGAAGAAACTTAATACAAGGTATACTGAGGTGGGAAAGAGGAATCATGAAGGAAACAATGAACACATAGGTATTTCAATATCAACAACAATAGGGAATTATGTCATCATTAGAAGACAAAGGTGCCTGAGTCATCTATCAGAATTTAGAACCCTGAATATGAACGTTTTTGTCTGCTTTCTGTGTCTCTAATACCACAGAATGCCCACATCTGTTTATCAGGGACCAACTGCTGCTCTTGCTCACCACTCCAGTAAATCTGAATCCATCCATTTCTAAGAACATAGCCCTCATAGATAATCACCCCTTAATGTTCCCACTCTATGATGTTTCCACAGTGGCTTTTCAGTTTCCACATATGCTGATGTGGGGACATCCAAACCACAGCACCAGCTAAGTGAGAGCTTCAGGCATGGCTATTCAGACCACCTAAGCAAACAAACAATATGCTCCAGAGACAGGAAATATCCTTGGCCCTTTCATCTTCTCGTCTTCCTCAAATGTTCAGCTAGCATATGCCATTGTTCAAGTCCAACTAGGTACCAGCTGACACGAGAGTGTGACAAATGTGTATCCTAGAGTCGAACTATGCACCAGGAGTGAAGCAGACAAAGGTAACAAACAGTTAGACAGCTAACAATTCTAGATAGATCCTGTATGCTATTTGAAAACACTAAACGAGTTTAAGCGGGAGCATGCCATAAAGGATTTCAAGTAAATAACAAAAAAGATCTGTAGTATGAATCTTAAAGAGTCTTATTAATAAAACCAAACCCGAGGCCAGTTATTGGGGTGAATGCTGGAAGATCAGAGAAGCAGAACAAGCCAGAGCTATCTCACCTTCCTAGTTCCTCAGGTCATCCTGTTTCCTCAGGCTGGAAGCTTCTGAGTCCTCCTCCACATGAATCTCAGCTGAACTGTGTTGCTCCAAAGCCCGAATACTTCTCCAGCCAAAAGCTTAACTAACTAAATGCTTAACTCCTTAGTTCCTGGCCCTCATGCCTTATATACCTTTTTCTTTCTGCCCCCACTCCCTGGGGTTAAAGGTTGGGTTTCTTGGATTAAAGGCGTGGGTCACCATGCTTAGCTGTTTCTAAAGTGGCCTTGAACACAGACATCCACCTGGCTCTGCCTCCCAAGTGCTGGGATTAAAGGCGTGTGCTACCACCGCCCAACTTCTGTTAGGGCTTACTCTTCCTATTTTCTAGCCACCATTTTTGGCTTTGTTCTAGTGACTGTCTGTTCTCTGACCCCAGATATGTTTATTTCAGGGAACACACAATATTTCAGGGAACACAATACCCACCACAAAGATCAGTGAATTCTTCATACTACAGTTTTAAAATGTGATAAGAGAGGAGTATGGTAATATTTTATTTGTACTGAAATGTGACTTTATTTGTATATTAATAAATAAAGTTGCCTGGGGGTCAGAGCTAATAGCAAGCCATAGCAGAAGCTGGACAGTGGTGCTGCACACCTTTAATCCCGATCACATGACAGGAGGATCTCTGTGTGTTCAAGGATATAGCCAGCATGGAGACACATGTCTTTAATCTCAATTCCAACCATAGAAGACCTGGAGGTCTGTACAGACAGGCATTGACGAGGAGGTCATGTGGTTGGGTTTATAACCAATGAGAAGGCAAAACAGAAAGTCAATAAAAAGACAGATACACAGGAAGTAGGTCTCTTTCTGAGGGGAAGGACGACAGCGGCAGCGAAGGGTAAGAAAGACTGTTTTAAGTCTCAGCTCTCAGCTACTGCTCTGACCTCTTGGGCTTTTAACTCTGCATTTGGCTCTGTGTTTCTTATTTAAAAGACTGTTACATCTACAGAGGAGGGAAAGGAGAATGGGGAAGAATAGAAGTAAGGAAGGAACAGACTGGAAGAATAAGTAGAAAGAGAGAGAACAGAAATAAGACCATTTAAGTGCCAACCTTATTTAAAATGAGTCTGTAAGGGGGAAGTGCTTATAATTTTATTATCTATATTTTATGATAGTAAAAAAGAAATATTAGCTACTAATATATAAAGTAGTGCAAGAGCTACTTTTCCACAAAGGTGGCAATTTAGTGAATGATCCCAGCAAAGAGAATATTTTCTTCACATCCAGTGTTTGTGGAGGAACAGAAAATAATGATTGAGGTAGGAAATTTTAAGATTTGTCCTTCAGCCTTCAGCTAGCTAGAAGAAGAGTGAAGATTTAAGACTTAAAAAGGAAACTTTTGCTGTAAATATTGTTTACACTCTATATTAACCTCTCAAAGAAACTCAAATATCAAGTATTTACATAGTATAATTTATGTTGCAAGCCTGCAATGAATCCGCAAATTTTTGGCAGAGTATTGGGAGCATGTATGCTCATGCTCTGGTTGAAAACAAACTATCCATGGCTCAAAAAATTCGGAATCCCCAATGGATCTAAATTGAGTCTGATTCTATTCAGCACAATGCACAATAATCAAAAAGAAAATAAGCTGAGAATCGATAACCTCACATTCTGAAATTGCCTGAGAATTTTGAACATTGATATTTATCTCTCCTTCAAAACCAATGTACAGCTGGGTTTTGGAGTCACAGGTGAAAAATTACTATGTAAGAAGCATTACCTTCCTTTATGCCCTCACAAATTTTAACTCATGTCACAAACTTAGCCATGACCATATTAAGTCTCTCAATGTAAGGAAGATGACTCTGAAAAGGCACCAGAACTACATGTCACACTGTAATTCTTGGTGTTTTGATTTCACTTATGTTCCAATTTTTTTATGACTATTAGAAAGAGATGGAAATACAAATCAGTACTTTTTATCTTTATGTTTATGTCTTCCTCCAAGCTTGCTTTTCAGAAGGAAAAAGACATAAAGTTCCCAAAAGATTAATGAATTCACACAATAAAAATATAGTGTATTTGAGACCAGCAGAATATTCAATAAGAATGAGCAAACCCTCCATGACATGACTTAAATATTAATCTCTGCATTTCATTATTAGTTTGCATCTCAAAACTGTCAAAAACACCAAGTCTCTGTACTGGTCCAAAATGTCTTTTTATAAGACATTTTTCCTCAGTCAACAAACAAGACAAAAGCATATTAATGGTATTAATTTCTGCAAAGGGGATGATTCAAAGCCTGTCTTTGAAGAATCAGATAGCATGTTGGGGAGACACCTGCTCCAATGAGAAACTGATCTTGTCCAATATTTGTTGGGAAAAATAGGAAGTCTTAAATAATGACGGTTTTTGGTTTTAGTTTAAAATATGTCCCATAGAAAGGCACTTGAACAGTTGTTCTCCAACTGGTAGCACTGCTTTGGGGGCTTGTAGACCATTTAGAAGACAGATCTGGGTAAAATTAATCTCAGGAGTGGTACTTGAGATTTGATAGCCCTGCCATCTATGGCAATCCATCTCTATTCTCTGGTCCAGGGCTATATGATCAAACAATTCCTTTATTCTCTTTGCACCACTGACCAGTGTATTCTCACTGCCTTGCCTGCCCTGGCATAATGGACTGTGTGCTCTTAGACCATGAGCCAAAGTAAATCTTTCCACCCTTGAGTTGCTTCTTGTATGGTATTTGGTCACAGCAATGAGAAGGGTGACTAACAAAATTACTGTACATAATTCCCAGTATCTCAAAAAAAAAAAAAAAAAAAAAGGAAAAATTTGGTAAGAGTCCTGTTTTCCTGGAGTGATACAAAGTGGGGATGACTACAGAAAAGTGTGTGCCTCACAAGGCATGCTAATTGCAGTGTCCCAAGAGTGGGGCACATTTCTGCTGAGTTGACTGCTCATTCCTGCCTTCTTTCCCACAGTGTTTCTCCCCTCAGTAATATTCCACAGGGATTTATTAGGGATTAATTTGTAATTTTAAGATTTGCTTTATTCCCTGGTACCAAAAAAAATCCCATCACGTTCACATTAAACATTCACTTCATTACAGCTAGTGTTTTGTTTTGTTTTTCTTAATTTCTTTTCCCATTGTTATATCAAAGTACCACAGCTAAAAGAAACTTAAAGAAGAAAGGGATAATTGATCATAGATAAGATACAGTCCATCATGGCAGTGCAGTCAAAGCAGTAGGAGCCTGAAGTGGCTATCACTTCCAGAATCAAGAATCAAAGAACAGTGGCCAATGGGGAGTATCTGGAAGGAGATGAGGGAGCAGAAATCATGATCAAAATATATTGTATATAAAGGATTTGTTTTCAACAAAAAGAAGCAAAAAAAGCAGTGAATACATTTTTACCCTTCCCCAAACAGGGTCCCACACAGAGTATGGACACCACTTGTAGTAGCTGGATTTTCCCACCACAATTTGCCTAAACAAGACAATCTCCTAAAGGAGATAGGAAAATATAATGAAGTTTAAATATTGCTTTGTAACCTTGTATGTGTTGTAATCTTTTCTCTACCCTAGCTCAAGTAGGTTTATTTGCACAATACTGTGACTAATTCAGTCTATTCTGTCAGTCTTGATCCTTTCTCTTTCTATTCTTGGGCACAGACAGACCTTCCTCAAACCATTTGTGGTGTTTACACTTAGTCCCTAAGTAACTGAGCAAACATTGCAGTAATAGCTTGGGGATGGAAGGAACTAAGACAACAGGTTATTGACAATTACAATGAGAATTACACTAGTTCTTTCAACTATCAAACTTTATTTCAAATTACACTTGTTATACAAAATGATGGCCTTCTTTATAACATTTTCATACAATTATATTAGTTACTATGGCCATATTCATCTCCATCTCTTATTTTCTTATTTCCTCTCTTATCCACATCTACCTCCTACTGCTGGTTTACTTTCTCTTTCTAAATATCTTCTACTTAAATGTCTTGTGTATTCTTTTATATAAAATTTTGACTTAGTGTATGAGAGAATACATGCAATACTTGTATGAGTAAAAATTTTTTTTTTTAAGTTAACAGAATCCTCGCCAATTTCTTCCATTCTGGAGCAAATGATAAAATTTTATTCAGAAGTGGTTGAAGTCCATTATAACATTAAGCATTCCAAGTAAGTTTCAAAAAACTTTATTCATCTTTGATTAATATCTCTTGTATTTCTTATGAGCATATCACTGATAAAAGACAAAAATGTTTACATAATCAACAAATTATTCAGTTGAGTTTAGCTCCTGGGAGAAGATAGAACACTAGAAGAGATTATACAGTGAGGTTTTCAAAAATAGGTGTATAAAAAAGTAACTGAACAAAATTTAATCATAAAATTAGGAAATGTACAGCCAGTGTAAATGTGGATATTTGAACGTGGACAAGATCAACAACAAATCAAGTCCAGGAGAGCAACTCAATCTTGATTACGGTAGCTCGCCAGTCAGATGGTGATATGTCAATATACTAGAAAGATATTGTATCACACTTGAGTTTCATCTATTACCCTCATGTTTCATGTTTTTATTATTCTTTGTAGCTAGGTTCCACAAATAAGGAAGAAGGGTCAATTAGAAACTCTTTCTATAAGCAAATGTTGCATTAATAACCAAAACAGATAAGAACACACACTCAAAGAGAAGAATACAAAAGAAAAATACAAGCCAATATCCATGGTCCCAACACTAAATGAAGAGCTGCAAGTAATTAATGGATACTGAGAGGGGGAACTTAATTTTAATTTCAGGATAATCCCCGATGAACTATTAAATCCCAAATGTTCAGCCTTAAATACATATACATATGTGCAATAGACTCAGTGTGTGTGTGTGTGTGTGTGTGTGTGTGTGTGTGTGTGTGTGTCAGAGAGAGAGAGGGAGAGAGAGAGAGAGAGAGAGAGAGAGAGAGAGAGAGAGAAACTTGTGAGATTTTGTTTATCAATTTATGCCATGTTGGTTTGGGGAGCCTAATTTAGGTCAGTATGCTAGGCATCAAGTGACTTTTCTTGCTAAGCCATCAGACTTGGCCCCAATATTTATTTTACAGCTTCAGTTTTTGCATACAGTCTGCTTAACTTCTCTTTTATTGAAGCCAAGTTACAGAGAAAATGGATGAAAAGTCTCAGACTTTACTGGAAAGAAAACTGGACAAAAAAAAAATGGTACAGTATATATTAAAATTATTTCCTTAGACAAGAATGTGTCTAAGAAGTGTTTTAGTGGGTACATTTAGTTTAGAATGGAGAAACTTGAGTCTGTAGTTAATGTTGGACTACAACGCTGTCTACCTTTCTGATGCATATCAACCATGCCCTACAGAATGGTACAATGTCATTGGGATACACAGTAGAATTTTTCTATTTGCAGAACTTTCTCCTCACCCATCGACTGAATTCTTACCCTTGTCTACTACATACTTCTGGGTATTTAGCATTTTAAAACATTTTCAATAGAAAGAAAGCTGACCTCCCAGGTCTAGCACCCGGCTGTAATTGCAATTCTGAGTGAACACCCACTCAATCCTTTTTGTCAGTAATCCACGCCAAAGTTTTAATACAAAAGGTGAAGTCTCCCAAGGCTAGACTCCTTCTTGGCAGAGGAACATCAAGAGGATGGAAAAATGCTTTGAAAAGGGACTGAAGTTTTGTTTTTTTTTTTGTTGTTTTTTTTTTTTTTCATTTTTACCAATTGAAGCTTTAGCTTTGCCAAGTGTGTCTTCAGCGTTTGGCCTGCTATGTCTACATGATAGAATATTAAGTTCCTCTGAGACTTTTGCTACAGTGGTTCTTATTAAAGAGCAACAAGTGATTTACATCTTTGGGTAGCTCCCTGAGACTTTGCCATTATACTCCTAACCTGCTGCCCCCGCTCAGTTCATTCCTCCATTTGGTCTCAGAATTTGGGTAAAATGTACACAGCTATAATTTCCACTTACTCTTTTCCTTCTATGTTACTCTTCATTTACAATTATCACATTTTCTACCTAAAAATTATGTTACTTCTCACTCTTTTATTTTTTTTCATTTTCTTAAAGCACTCTTTAAATCCTGCATGTACAATATATGTATATTGTGTATGTTCATATACATACAGACCATAAGTTTTTTATAGCTATATTGTTTTGTCATATGAAACCTGTGTGAAGTCACAAGTAATTTCTCTTGGACAAATCAAGGCCTAATTTTTCTATACTAGTCTTTATTTTCTTTATAGTTTACTCTTATTTGTGACTTCCTATTAATATTTTACTATCTTATTCCATGGAAATCATCATTATTTATTTTTTATGAAGACTATTATTCAGGGTTAAAGAGATGGGTCAGCAATTAAGAGCACCTGCTGCTCTTCTAGAGGACCTGGATTCAATTCTTAACACCTATATGGTGTTTCCAACCATCTGTAACTCCAGTTCCAGAGGATCTGGTTCCCTCATCTGGCCTCTATGGAAATTATGCATACATGGCATACAAACATGCACACTGGCATAATACCCATATACACAAAATAAAAAAGAATAAATCTTCAAAAAATAGTATTATTCATTTCCATCTTCAAAATGGCAAGTGGTACTCCTTACCAAAAATAATATCAATAGAAAGGAATAATATGGAAATAAAATACCTAAGGGTATTTTGGGTATGTTCAAGGTTTGTCAACAGTACCAAGAAATATAAGGGTTTTTGTTTCAAGAACCACACATTTAAACTCTGTAATATCTCTGCCTCTAACCTAGTCTCCTGAGATACCCTCAGAAGGGTCAAAGACATAAGGATTGGACCATTTAAAGGCACTGGAAACCAGCTGACTTCTAAATCACACTGCAATGAGTAGAACTCAAGAATAGACTATGCTATTACCTGATAAAACAGTTTTTGTATTTAAAATTATGTAAATAAAGTATATAAAGTAAAATTGAAACATCCATTGCTGAAGATAACAATTTTCAGATGAAAGAAAAAGACTAGTGGATAATTATGTCTGGGAAAATCTGGATATTTTGTTTAAGATGGAAACGTTAGAGGGATTATATTCACAGTTTAAAATGGAGCCTTTAGAAGAGTACAAAGAAAGCACTCTTATCAACTCTGTTGAGACAACAGTTATAAACTAGGACTTTCCACAGATAAATTGAATCATATAATGTTCATGAAAAAAATTAAAGGTCGGCTTCACATTATAATGAGATATAAACATAATCAACTTCAGAGCAATTTTAATACAAATATGTTTGTAGAGCCTCATATAACATAGACAAAGAAGAAAGAAAACAATGGTAAGTTGCAAGAAGGTTTAATTTCAGTCACAATCACCAAAATGCACGCCAAAGCATTACTGTGATAATTAAACATATAATCAGCATCCCCAAAGAGAAAGGCAAATGAAAAACAGCAATGAGACAGATTTTTTCCCATTCAAATACAAAAAAAATGCGTAATGAAATGGAGATATACTTAACATGATTCTAATCCAGTTTGATATGTTTGAATAAAAAAATAAAAATGTGAGTCCATCATTTAAAATACCAGCTATCCATATGATATTTTAGGTAAAACCATGACCAAAGTGCTTATGTGATGAATCATGTGCAAGCAGTTAAAGTTCAGTGTCATATTATCTACCACATGCCTAGGTAAAGTGGTACACATCCTCTCTACAAGCTTACAACCCTCCGTCTTTCTATGCTGGGAAAATGATCAATAGGGATAAGTATTGGCTTTACGAACATTCTTCAGCTGAGCTGCATCCCAGTGATGATAAATCTTTATTGTCAACCTGACTGTATTTAGAATTATCTAGGAGAAAAATCTGTTCATGTCCTTGAGGGGTGTGGACATTTAGAATGAAGTTTAACTGAGGAAGGAATGTCTCTATAAATGTAGGCTGGCATCCAGACTGCATGAACAGGGAAAAAGAAGAAGCCAGTTGGGTGCCAACATTAGCCTTTCTCTGTTTCTTGAGCAGTGGAGATGCAATGAGTCTCAGTTGTAGGCCCCTGCCTCCAGAGACTCTGCCGTGTCCTCTTCCACCATGATGAATCACAACCCTAAATCAAACATTCTTCCCTTGAGTTATATCTTGTCAGGTATCTGGTTGTGCCATCCTTAGACAAGCAGCTGCATACAACTAAGAAATACTGAGAAGGGAAGAAAGGTTTTCACATGGTGAAATCCCTACCTGATTGTTGGTTATCCAGAATGAAGTCATCAGCCTTGAAATCACACACATACAAATAGCCCTAAACAAACTGAGCCAGTTATGTGTGGTTGTGAATGTGTATGTGTGTAAAATAATAACAACTGAAGAAAAAGGGTCCATGAATTTGGGAGACAGTAAGGGGAAGGAACAAGGGAAAAGTATATAAAAGAGTCTGGAGGGAGGAAAGGGAAGAAAAAAAGAAGTATGTGTTTAAATTTAATTTTAATTTCTTAAATGGAGGTCTCTGAAATATTCTCCAACAACGCTCCACCAACCCCACCTGAAAAAAATAAAAAGAACTTCTACTTTCTTGGCTTGTTCAACTCTATCTAGCAATCTCTAGGAAAATACTTAATTCTATAAGAAATAAACTTAAATTTGGAAAACATTTTCATTGATCTTTTTAGTTTCTTTATATCTTCAAATTTAACTTGTTGAAGTCCAGCAGAATTTAAGTGTTCATTACTTTGTAGTATAAATGCTTCTCTAAAAGTACTAATCTCAGAATTTGCTACAGAAAAATGCAGATTTTCTCAGTATTGAAGCTAGGATTTTCATGTTTTTCACTGACATAAAAAAACAAAAATGTGTTCTAGTTTACTTAGAAGATCAATAAGTAAAGACATTTTTTTCTTCACCAAAAATGAAAAGAAAATAAGTCTTAAACCAATTATAACAGAAAGTAGAAAAGAACTAAGAACTTGGGTCTTCCTCTTAACCATCAGCGCATGCCTCAGATATTTTTATCTAAAACTCTGTGCTGTTAAAAAGCAAATATAAGCCATTCCTTTATGAGTTTTACTGTTGGTTTATTCACCTGGAGAGGAATTTTTTGGTTTTATAAAAAATAATTGGCTTTGTGGCCTTTTGAAATAAAAATTACTTTTAAAAATTTTGCTTCTCCTTGTATCAATTTTAAACTCTTTCTTTGCCATGTTTTCCATGGGTCTCAAGCTCTGCTCCCCTCCCCCAGCCCCAGTTTTGGCCTGTGTTAAATCTCCCCCCCCCTGCTCTACCAACAGCTTTGTGGCTAGACAGGCACAATTTGGTGGAACTATTCATTCGTATGAGGTTATAATTTTTGTTCCAGTAACTAACACTTCATTAAGTTGAAATAGTTTCATTATGAAAGGAAATATTCACAGAGAACTTAACCAATGAATGGAAAATTACTGTTTTTAACCAGTTTGATTCAGACGAAACCAGACAAAATGTTAAAGCTTATTAATCAATTTTGGTTATGCTTAGAATTTTCAAAATTTTTCATCACAGGAGAATGAAGATGGAATGTTTCTTTAAAATTTTAAGTTTGCCACAGAGAAACAAGACATTACAAATATAAATGTTTACTCTTTAAAACATGACATTTTCATTACATATATAAATATTTAAATACTTCTTAAAGTGTAGCATTTTTTTAGTTTATCTTAATAGAAAATCATTCTGTTTTTTAAAAAGATTTATTTTATTTTTAGATATGTGCATGTGTGCATATCTGTGGGTGGGTATGTGATGTGAGTATGGCTGCTCACCAAGGCCAGAGTTATTGGATTCCCTGCAGCTGCAGTACAGGATATTATGAGAAGCACAGTGTGGGTACTGGGAATATAACTCTGGTCCTCTGGAAGAGCAGTATTCACCCCAAAACACTAAGGAATCTCTCTGGGCCCATGTTTTCTTTAAAGGTATCATATCTCAGACTTTAAACTCTAATTTAACCCCAGAAATTCAGTCTGCTCCATTCTATTTATTTACCCATTCATTCATTCAACAACTACTTATGGAGGACACACTTGATCAAAGGAATGAACTAAAACTATCATCTGTAGATAAACATAAAGTAACATGCATCCTTCCCTATAGAACTAACATTTTGGAATGACACTCAAAAAACTGCAGGACCAAAGTCACAATTATTATGCCAAGACCATTACAGGTGGTAGAAGGTGAAGAACTGAGTACCAGAGAGGATTTTCTTCAAGAAATATTAATGTCACATCAGGAAACTAAGCAGGTCCTGCTTGTATAATGAGGAGGAGAAGGAGAGAGTAAAGAGCAGATACTCAAAGAAAAAGCACAGCATGATTCCTATGAGAAATGTGTGGTGAAAACAAAGGAAAACAGAAACCAACTAAAGCTCCAACAGAAAGGACGGAATAGAAGAGAAAACTGATGAGACGTAAAGCATGAAGATCCAAGCTGGGATCACCCACGATTTCTAGATGATGAGAAACTTCAGCGCCTTCCCCAACAGCACAGGACTAACAACACTGACTCCATGGTCATTGAGAACTAAAGAGTTAAAATCCTTTTGGTATTGGATGACCAATTGGTGTACGCTTCCCTGTGGAAGACTATTTTTGAATTTCTTGGACTTCTTCATGTAGAGTTAAGATCTGATGGGATTTCCTCATCAAATGTTAGTGTGTTTATTATGTTGTTTCTGACAGAGAAGGATATATTTGTGCATTTATCAGCATGTGTGTGTATGTGAGGGGTGTTCACTTAGGAATATATACATATGTGTGTAAAAGAAATTAATTTAAAAAAGAAAAAACTTTAAAAAGAGGCCATGGTAAGAGTGTAAGGAGTGGTATATGGGATGGCTTAGAGGGGGAGAAAAGGGAAGGGGGAAAAGATAATTATATAATAATCTTAGAAAAACTAAAAGAAATGATAGAAAAAAAAAGAGTTAACATCCTAAAAGGTAGGGGATTTGTACCTTGCATTGAGGAATTGTTACAGAAACATTACTCTTATAAAATTGGTTTAAACCAGCCAGTTGTTGGTGGTGTGTGCCTTTAATCCCAACACTTGGGAGGCAGAGGCAGGTGGATCTCTGTGAGTTCAAGGCCAACCTGGTCTATAAAGTGAGTTCCAGGAAAGATGCAAAACTACACAGACAAACTCTGTCTTGAAAAACCAAACCAAACCAAACAAAAAATTGGCATAAATCAGTGAGTCCTAAACACATGTTATCTGGTATGTACTTGCTTCTTAGAACTAGGTCTTCAGAACTGTGTGAAATGAATGATATTCAGTTAGTGCTGAATACACAGAAGCATATAGGCAAAGATCTCTCAAAAACATTCACAGTATGCTCACAGTTGATGGTGAATATCATCACCCCTTCATCATTTGTTTTAGTTTTGTTTAAAGCTGGCAAATAACCATCTGGTTTTTTGTTTGTTTGTTTGTTTGTTTGTTTTGTTTTCCTCTAACAACCAACTATAGAATTAAGGTTCACTGTTATGACCAAACAATTATAAAAATAAACATGTTAGGTAAAAAGTATCATCATGACAGGCCATGCTTGCCAGAAGACCATATAGCCTGCCCACAGAACTTCCCTGCTCTTTCTGTTCTCACAGACCCAATCCCTCAAGGTCCTCCCTAGTGCTACCACAGAACACCAGCTGCAGCCACCCTTCCTCCCTGCCCACATCTCATGTGGATTCCATAGACAACCTGCTCCTTACTTCCTTCCCCCTACTTGTCTCTGCATCCCAGCCTCCAATACCAGCAGTTATTCCTTATGAACATACCAGCCAAGCAGGCAAATAAAAGAGGTAACACACTACCAATCACAGTTTCTGAAAATCCAGAGAAGAAACAGAAATCAAGGAACAAAAGGCTCACTGAAAGAAGACAAACCCAGAAATCAGCACCTACACCTATTACCACGCAAACTCCCAATGTCTAGATACCTGTGTAAGAACACAGTCAATAACAGGCAGGACACTATGTCTCCATTAGAGCCCAAACTATCATATCACATCAAACATGAATATTGTAACACAGCTGAAGCACAAGAGAAAGACCCTAAACCAACTAAATGAAGATGATAGGAATCTTTAAAGAGGACATGAATGCATCCCATAAAGAAATCAAGAAAATGTAAACAATTGGAGGAAGTGAATAAATCCCTAAAAAAAAAAAGCCAAGGAGGAGGAAAAATTTGAAGGAAACAAATAAAACTGTTCCAGACATGAAAATAGAAATAGAAGCAGTAAAGAAAACACAACCTAAGGAAATTCTGGAAATGATCCATATCTGTCACTGTGCACAAAACTCAAGTCCAAGTGGATAAAAGAACACAACATAAATCCAGTTACTCTGAACCTGATAGAAGAGAAAGTAGGAAGTAGTCTTGAATGCACTGGCACTGGAGATCACTTCCTAAATATAACACCAGTATCACAGACACTGATAGAAACAATCAATTAATGGGACCTCTTGAAACTGAGAAGCTTTTGTAGAGCAAAGGACACAGTCAACAAGACAAAGCAACAGCCTACAGAATGGGAAAAGATCTTCACCAACCCCATATCTGACAGAGGGCTGATATCCAGAATATATAAAGAACTCAAGAAACTAGACATCAAAATATCTAATAGTCCAATTAAGAAATGGGCTATAGAACTAAACAGAGAATTCTCAACAGAGGAAGCTCAAATAGCTGAAAGACATTTAAGGAATTGCTCAACATCCCTAATCATCAGGGAAATGCAAATCAAAATGACTCTGAGATACCACCTTACACCTGTCAGAATGGCTAAGATCAAAAACACTGAAGACAGCTAATTCTGGAGAGGATGTAGAGCAAGGGGAACTCTCCTCCACTGTTGGTGGGAATGCAAGCTGTATAGCCACTTTGGAAGTCAATATGACACTTTCTTAGAAAATTGGGAATCAATCTCCCCCAAGACCCAGCTGTAGCACTCTTGGGCATATACCCAAGGAATGCTCAATCATACCACAAAGACACATGCTCAGCTATGTTCACAGCAGTATTGTTTTTAATAGCCAGAATCTGGAAACAACCTAGATGCCCTTCAACTGAAGAATGGATAAAGAAAATGTGGTACATATGTACAATGGAGTACTACTCAGTAGAGAAAAACAGTGACATCATGAGTTTTGCAGGCAAATGGATGGATATAGAAAAAATCATCCTGAGTGAGGTAACTCAGACTCAGAAGGACAAACGTGGTATGTACTCACTCATAGGAGTATACTAGATGTAAAACAAAGATGACTAGACTGCTACACAACTCCAGGGAGGCTACCTAGAAAACAGGACCCTAGGAAAGACACAGGGATCACCCAATAACAGAGAAATGGATGAGATGTACATGAACAACCTGGACGACAGTGGGAGTAATGAAGAGCAAGGTTTGAGAGAAAGAAAGCTTAGGAGAGTGGGAGATACCAGTTTGATCAAGAACAGAGAGGGAGAACAAGGAAAGAGAGACCATGATAAATGAAGACCCCATGGGAATAGGAAGAAGCAAAGTGCTAGACAGATCCCCAGAAACCCATAAAGATACCTTCACAATAGACTACTGGCAATGGTCGAGAGAAAGCCCTAACTGACCTACTCTGGTGATTGGATGGCCGAACACCCTAACTGTCATGATAGAACTCTCATCCAATGACTGATGGAAGTAGATGCAGAGATTCAAGGCCAGGCCACAAGTAGAGCTCCAAGAGTCCAATCAGCGTGAGAGAGGAGAGATTATATGAACAAGAGATATTGAGACCACAATTGGAAAAAGCACAGGGACAAATAGCCAAACTAGTGGAAACTCATGAACTATGAACCAATAGCTGAGGAGCCCCCATGGAACTGGACCAGGCCTTCTGGATAAGTGAGACAGTCAATTAGCTTGAACTATTTAGGAGGCCCCCAGGCAGTAGGACCAGGACCTGTCCTTAGTGCATGAGCTGGCTTTTTGGAACCTAGGGCCTATGCTGGGACACATTGCTCATCCTAGGTAAAGGGAGGCAGGGACTAGACCTGTCTCAACTAAATATACCAGGCTGAGCTGAATCCCCAGGAGAGTTCTTGCCTTGGAGGAGGTGGGAATGGGGAGTGAATTGGGGGAAGGGGGAGGAGGGAGGACAGGGGAATCTGTGGCTGGCATGTAAAATTAAATTAATTATAAACTTAAAAAAAAGAGAGATGGGGGATGAAACTACCTACTCCTCAAAGAGAAAATCCACCAAGATGACATTTCAATTCTTAAGATATATGCTTCAAACACAAGGTTACAATTTTCATAGAACAATCACTAGTACAGCTTTAATCACATATGACCCTCACACACTAATACTGGGAGACTTCCATACAACACTCTCACCAATGGACAGGCCACCCAGAATTTAAACAGAGATATGCTGGAGCTAACTTACATTAAAAACCAAATGAACTCAAAACATATTTATAGAACATTCCAACTAAACATGAAAAAATATAGTCTTCTCAGCACCTCAAAGATCTTTCTCCAAAATTAACCACATACTTAGACAAAACTAGTCTTAATAGATATTAGAACATTGAAATAATTCCCTACATCCTATCAGACCACTATGAATAAAAGCTGGATATAAAAAATCAACAGAAGTAACAGAAACCTTATAAACTAATGGAAACTGAACAACTCTGTACTGAAGGAAAATAGTTCAAGACAGAAATAAAGAAAGAAATTAGAGACTTTCTAGAATTCAATGAAAATGAATAGCCAACACACCCAAACTTATGGGCCACAATGAAAGTAGTGATGCAAAGAGGAAAATTCATAATACCAAGTATGTACATTAAAAAAAAAATTGGAGAGGTCTCATACTAGCAATTTTACAGCACACCTAAAAGCTATAGGACAAAATAATAAATAAACATCCCCAAGAAGAGTAAACATCAAGAAATAATCAAACTGAGGGCTGAAATCAATAAAACAGAAACAAAGAGAACAAAACAAAGAATCAATTAAACAAGAGATTGGTTCTTTGAGAAAATCAACAAGATAGACAAATCCTTACCAATCTAAGTAAAAGACAGAGAGAATATCCAAATAAACAATCAGAAATGAAAAGGGGGACATGACAACACACACAAAGGAAATCAAGATAACCATGAATACATACTCAAAAAACCAGATACAGCACAAAATTGAAAAATCTAAAAGAAATGGATAATTTTCCCCATGGGTAACATGTACCAAAGTTAAAACAAGATCAGATAAACCGTATAAATATATCTATAACCCCTCGTGAAATAGAAGTAGTCATCAAAACCACAAACCATAAAAAGCCCAGACCCAGACAGTTTTAGCATGGAATTCTACAAGAACTTCAAAGAGTTAAATCCAATACAACTCAAATTATCGGACAAAATAGCAACAGAAGGAACATTGATCAATTTATTTTATGAGCCCACAGGTACCCTGATACACAATCCACATAGATTTAAAAGAAAGAGAAAAACATATATTTTCTTATGAATGCATATGCAAATATATCCAATATAATACAAGCAAAGCTAATCCAAGAAAACATCAAAAAGATCATCCATCGTTACCAAGTAGGCTTCATCTCAGAGATGCAGGGATGGTTCAATATTTGAAAATCAGTACATGCAATCCACTATATAAACAAACCGAAAGAAAAAAAAAAACACAAGATGATCTCATTAAATTCAGAAAAGTTCTTTGACAAAGTCCAACACCCTGCATGATAAAAGTTATGAAGAGACTGGGGATGCAACGCACATACTTCAGCACAATAAAGGCAGTTTACAGTAATCCTATAGCCAAGTCTAATTAAATGGAAAGAAACTAAAAGCAATTCCACTCAAAGCAGGAATAAGAACAGGTGGTCCTCTTTCTCAATATCTATTCAATATGGTACTTAAAGTTCTAGCTGGAACAATAAGACAATCAAAGAATATCAAGGGGATAAAAACTTGAAAGGAAAAAGCCAAAATATCATTATTTGCAGATAATATGGTAGTATATGTAAGTGATCTGAAAAATTCCACTAAAGAACATCTACAGCTAAAAAACATTTTCCATGAAGTGGATGGATACAAGATTAATTCAAAATAAATCAGTAGCCCTCTAATATATGAATGAAAAAGGAACTGAGAAAGAAACCAAGGAAACAGTAGCTTTCACTATAGTCTCAAATAATATACAATATCTTAGGGAAACTCTAATTAAGCAAGTGAAAGACTTCTGTGATTAAAATCTTCAATTCTTTGAAGAAGATGTCAGATGATGGAAAGATCTCCCATGTAGCATCAACAGAGTAAAACAGCCATCTTACTAAAAGCAATCTACAGAGTCAAGGCAATCCCAATCTAAATTCCAACACAAATCTTTACATAACTTGAAAGGCCAATTCTCAGCTTCATATATAAAAACAAAACTCCTACAATAGCCAAAACAATTCTAAAAAATAAAAGAACTGATGGAATTCTAATCAATCCTGATTTCAAGTTGTACTATAGAGCTTAGTAATAAAAACTGCATGATATTGGCATAAAAACAGACATTTTGATAATCAGAATCAAATTGAAGACTCAGACATAAATCTACACCATTATGGACAACTGATTTTTGATAAAGAAGCCTGAAATACACAATGGAAAAATAAAGCATCTTCAACAAATGGAGTTATTCAAACTGGATGTTTGTATGTAGAAGAATGTAAAAAAATAAATCCATATTTATCACCCTGCACAAAATTCAAGTCAAGTGGACCAAAGGCCTCAGCATAAAACCAGATACACAGAACCTGGTAGAAGAGAAGGTAGGGAGTTGCCCTGAAAACATTGGCATAGGAGATGACTTTCTGAATAGAACACCAGTAGCATAGGCACTAAGATTAAAAAATTAACAAACAGGACTTCATGAAACTGAAAAACCTTCTGTAAGACTTTATTTTGTGGTTGGATGGGGGGTGAGTGTGGTGGTTTTGTGTTCCCCAAAATATTGTGCACCCTATTAAAGTTATCTGGGGTCAGAGACAGAACAGCCACTAGATACAGAGGCCAGAAAATGGTGGCACTCACACCTGTAATCCCAGCACTTGGGAGGGAGAGCTAGGCAGATCTCTGTGTATTCAAGGAAACAGCCAAGCATGGTGACTCACACCTTTCATCCCAGAAAGCGAGCCTTTAATCCCAGGGAGTTATGGTAGAAAGTAGAAAGACATATAAGGCATGAAGACCAGAAACTAGAAGCATTGGCTGGTTAAGCTTTTAGGCTTTGGAGCAGCACAGTTGAGACCCATTGGAATGAGGACACAGAAATATCCAGTCTGAGGAAACAAGACCAGCTGAGGAACTGGCAAGGTGAGGTAGCTGTGGCTTGTTCTGCTTCTCAGAACTTCCAGCATTCACCCCAATACCTGGCTCCAGGTTTGATTTTATTAATAAGACCTGTTAAGATTCCTGCTACAGGTGAGTGCAGATGGGAGCAGGTGAATAAAGTAGTGGGGGAGATGGGATCTAAAGAGAGAGTTCACGGAGAGATGGCTGAAACTGGGGCCAGGGCGGTGTAGAAACCTCATGCAGTAGAAACTTCCTAGAGTCTGTGAGGACTCGTAGTACTGGGGATGTGGAGTCTCAATGTCCATCTTTCACAGCAAGGTAAAGCCTCCTGTACTGGGACTGGGTTGCATTTGGTTGAGCTTTTGTCTGAGGGCTTACCATGGAGATACTCAAACAACCAAGACTGATGCTGAGACAGAGGCTTGATCTCCACAAACTGACAGTCGGGCCCCATTCACATCCACACAGCTCGTCGAACATGGAGCAGTGGAGCTGGCGCCTGCATGTAACCTTCACCCCTACATTCTAGTCTCTTTGAATGTGGGAAGGTACTCCACAGGCTACCGAAAGAGAAAATGTGACACCAAGCAAGCCATAAAACCTTTTATCAAAAATTTGCCTTGCCTGCAAGATGTGCTGAGGAAAAGGTGACACAGTACTTGTGGGCATGGTCAACCAATGTTTTATTTAACTTGAGGCCCACGCCATGAAAGGGAACCCATGCCCAACAATGCTTGCATGGCTAGGAACTGAAGACTGGATAGCCATGATACCTAGGGTAGAACCAAACACTAATGGTCAGAAAAGGTGTATCAATGAAATTATTCCTATTGATATTCTGCTATACTCATAGATCACTGCCTTGTCCAGTCATCAAAAAGGCTTCCTCAGGCAGCAGGTGAGAGCAGATGTAGAAAACCACAGCCAAACATTACGCAGAGTGAGAGTCTCAATTGGAGGTCTCCATAGGGTCTCTTCCCTCTGGAGGGAAGTGGGTAGGTTTCAGCAAGTATGGTGGGAACCCAGAGAACATGCCCGCTGAATCAATTAAGCAAGATGCAGATGGACTCAGAATCTGAAGCTGCAAGCAGCAGGTCCTCCATGTGTAAGTCGTGGCTGTTAGCTTGGTGTTTTTGTGGAACTCCTAACTGCTGGGAGTGGGTGGTGTGTCTCTGACTCTTTTGCTTGCTCTTGGGACTCTTTACCTCCTGTTCTGTTGCCTTGTCCAGTTTTGGTGTGAAAGTGTTGGCCTTGTCTTAGAATTTGTTTAGTGGTGTTTGGTTGTTGTCTCTTGGAGACCTGCTCCTTTCTGAGGGAAGACAGAGGGGAGTGAATTGGGGTAGAGGGGAGCTGTGGGGGATCTGGGAGGAGTGGAGGAAGGGGAAATTGAGGTTGGGATGTATTGTATGAGAAAAGTATCTATTTTCAATTTAAAAAGTATCATCGTGTAGAGTGAACACATGACCTATTACAAGTATCAAATGCAAACACATTGTGTCCTTGAACCAAAGCACATCTTATGAACTTTAATGCTGATTTTCAAGTGCATCTTTTCTTTCTCTGTGGCTCTGCTTACATTCTATGTCCATGATGATGTCACTGTTTTCTTTCATGGCTTATTGTTTAACTTACACAATCTCTACTTTTCCTGTTTTGTTTTGGATTGATCTGGTTTTGCTCTTTTTTGTTTGTTTGTTTGTTTTTGTTTTTCAAGACATTTTTTTCCCTGTGTAGCCTTGCATCTTTCCTGGAACTCACTTGGTAGCCCAGGCTGGCCTTGAACTCACAGAGATGTGCCTGGCTCTGCCTCCCAAGTGCTGGAATTAAAAGCATGAGCCACCACCACTCTTTTTTGCTCTTGTTGGTTGGTTGGTTGGCTTTGTTGTTGTTTTGCTTGGGTGTTATTCACACTTTCTACAATGGTCAGTTTTCCCATCCTGTTTGTTGATACAGAAAACAGCATTTAAGTTCTCTGAACTGTAGAAGGCCTAGCAAAGCCATTTTTTTCATGCCACATGTTAGGATCAGGAGAGAGTCTAGGCCTGTTCTTTGATCTGATGTCATAAAGTTTTCACACATAGTTTATGAATGCAGAATTTACTACAAAAAACAAAACAAAACAAAACAATAAAAAAAGAAACAAAACAAACAAACAAAAAACCATAAGTGATGTATTCCACCCAAGTACTTATCTGACTTTCCTAGAGCAACATAAATGCAGATTCTAGGTAAATCCCTCTATGATCCTTTGGAAAGAGTCCCAACTTTACTGATGCTCACTTGGGAAGAGATACAGCATTTTTCTAAATTTAGCTGAAAATGAAATGACTCAGGGGAGTGTCAGTGATCCATTTATAGTCTGCCTCTGTATGAGCATACATCCGGAATTTGTCTACATTTTTGAAAGACTAAAAGTATTTTCTGCCGCATCCCAGACTTACACTTGCCTCATTTGCTTTCCAAACTCTGTGTTGAAGTTTTCAGATGTTCTTTAAAATTGTTCCAAACTCATAGGGGTCCATGGTTATCTTCATTTTCAAACATGAGAATCTTCTTCATTGTAGGTAACTCATGCCCTATTTCTTTCTCGACTGTTTTCAGTTCTATACTTTTACAGTTTATAAATTAATATCAAATCATTGTGAAAATTTTAGAACGCAGAATATTTGCCTATCATCAATTGTATTAACAATATAATTAATTATGAGAGTTTAATTTTTATCATCTATTTAACTCCAGAATAATTCTATTTATGTATTAGAAAATAATCTTTATCTACCCATGCCCTCAAATCAACCACATAAAATTTTCTTACATCTTTGCTATATTAGTAATGAGAAATACATATTTCACAAATGCCACAATTCTACATAACAGTGTTTTCTGAGCTATAATAGCACATTATAATGAGAAAGTTGTACATTAAAGTTATTAAACTTCTTTACACAGTTGTAAAAAGAGACGACTTGGGTTGAACAATGAAAGAAACGAGTATTTTTCCTAGATTTTTGCGTTCAGAAAATGTGTTAGAGGAAGGAGCTTCACTCTCACTGAGATTTTACTTTGCCAAGAAAATTTACAATCCTGGCTAAATTATATTTCATAATTACAGGATTTTAAAAGTATCATCACACAGTAAGTAACTGTGGTTGAATTCAGGTCCATTGATTCAGGGACTTTTATAAACACGTACAAATATATGAAGTAAATTAACCATGACTGTGTTTGTTCAGTGAAGAAACAGCACTTCTATATGTCACATATGGAAAAATGAAAACATCCAGATGAAGTTAATGTTGTTATCTGGTTTCTGAAATTCAAAAATTGTTTCACCACAAGGAGCCATGACTATAAAAAGCAAATTTAAGTGAAAAAGATGGAAAAATTACTTTGTGGTCATCCAGTGAATTTTACATTCCACTGTTATTCATAGGAAGAACAAACTTTATATAAAGTCAATGTCAAGAGACTCTCTGGTATTTCTTTTCATATTCTTTATAAAATTACCAGATGAAATATTTTTTGTGTTCCTGAATGTATACAAATCATGAAATAGATACAGAATGTGACAGAAGCAAAGCCTTACAATTACTGCCCCAAACAAATCAAATCTAATAACTTTCAATAGTGGCCTCTAACACTTAGGTTTAAGACCTCAATTTATATATGTGATTTCTCTGTTTGTACCATGAGATTATTATGCTGTCAGTGTGTTTGCTAGAGGTTATACTAAAATAGCAAATGTCCCAGCCAAACTCCAGCATCACTGAGTACAGAGCTGAGTTGGGAGTGAGCCTTTCCTGTTGGTCAATGGAAAAGAAGCCCTATTTTAGTAAGTCATGCTTTGCATTGCTTCTCCTAGGCAAGGGACATTCAAAATATGTTCTGGGTTTCTTCTCCTCTTCACTTGAAAGTATAATTTTTTTTCATATTTTATGAATCTAGATGAATGTTCTGTACGTTAGGAACCAGGGCTTAAAAACACATGAGGAAATTTTATATATATATAAACTTTTGGTAAAAAATGAATCAATATCATGTATATCAACTAGCAACAGGGAACATAGCTGACCAGGAATTCAAGACAAGAGTATGGCAAAGCCATTTACCTCATGGACAGAATGTGAATGAGCAAAAACACAAAGGACCAAGATACATGATGCCTCTTGGTGTCATGACCAAATGAGCTAAAATGTTCCCTTAGGTTCCTTCATGAAGAGTCCACTACCTCCTAGCCACACTAACCTTGAAACCAATATTTAACATCTGATTCTTTGAAGAATCTTCTAAATACAAACTATAGCATATTGGTACTCATTTTTTTCCACTGTGAAACAACAACAACAACAAAAATGTTCCTTTAATCTATCTCTACTTACTGTCTACAAAAGAGGAAGTGTTTGTCTAGTGAAAGACTCATAAAGGCAGCTTGCTTATAAGAAAGTATTTTGTGCCTCAGTGAGGACTTTTAAGCTATGTTTCTGTAAGAGGTTTTGCAATAGTTTCCAAATTGAGCATGCCCCTGGGATTCATGTATTTGTGATGTTTCCCTTATGTACGAGATGCAGCTGACCTGTACAATTATATAGAATACATTTCCATGGGCAAATTCGAAACTTAGATTATGGAGCACTTAGGACCTCTACTTTGTTTTCTTGGATCATCTCTGAGATCAGTTTCTGTGTCATGAAAATAGCAAAGCAGCCACACAATGAAGAGCTAAGGCTTCCTAAAACATCAAGCAAGGGATGAAGACAGTTGGCAACATCTCTGTGAGTAAGCCACCATGGAAACAAACCTACCAGCCTTAGGCAGGTCTTCAGTTGACTGTGGACCAGCATCTTGAATGAAACCTCAGGAAAAAACACATGCAAGACCATCTGGCATTGCTATGTTTTAATCACTGGTGCTCTGAAAATCTATGCTAATAAAATTTTCCTATTTTTTGCTAAGTATTGGGGTCATTTGTTGCTCAGAAATAA
Organism: Onychomys torridus; assembly: GCF_903995425.1. NCBI lineage: Eukaryota > Metazoa > Chordata > Mammalia > Rodentia > Cricetidae > Onychomys > Onychomys torridus. The sequence goes on from NC_050458.1 coordinate 16,887,665, forward strand.
ATAATTAGCACTGATTCAGTCAGTAAAGACGTGTCTAGCGCTGCACTTGAAAATATGCACAAATTCTGGATATGTCATATGGTAAGAAAGACAACTGTAAATTTTCTCTTCTGATAGTTGACATTGTAATTTTCTTTAAAAGTTAAGAAGAGAAACTGATCATCTTAAGGGGGAGAATTTACCTCCTTCTTAAAACTCAAAGAACAGACATTATCAAAGTCGGTTTACTTTGCTCACTGTCTCAAATTTTTTTTTTTATTATTAAGAAATTTTCTATTCACTTTACATACCAACCATGGATCCCTCTTCTTCCCTCTTCCCACCCCCTAGCCTTCCCACATTTCCCAACCAAGGTCTCCCATGGGGAGTCAGCAGAGCCTGGCATACTCAGTTGAGGCAGGTCCAAGCCACTTCCCCTAGCACCAAGGCTGTGCAAGGTGTCATACCCTAGGAACTATCTCAAATTTTATTGAAGGTTTTAGAAAACAAACTTATTTCTTACTCCGACGTATTAAAGAAAGTACTCTGGTTTTTTTTTTTAATTTTCAGTTAACAGTGAGAATAAAATTTGGTTCCTACTTTTCAGAGTGCCATTTACATCCCCAGTTCCCTGCATGTTACTTATTTTGAAGGTTGAAGGAAAAATTCTGTACTTGTGTGACAGCACCCATCTTCTGACTCCAGAGTTTAGAAGTGTTCTTTAGCCTGTACTGATCTCATACATATATAAGAAAATTTCTAGCTTTCCAAATTTCTATAATTATATTGTGAACTATTTTTCTAAAATAAGAAAAATTATTCTTGATGGAAGGATGATTTGTCTGGCTTTTCTCTTGTTCTGTTGAGTGACAAGACACATGGTAACTGGCACAACTTATAGCTCATTCCTGGGTGATATTAACATTGATGTTTGAGATCTTCCTAAACCCTGATATTATTTTATTAACAAAAATTTTTATTCATTTTACATATCAAAGATCCCCCTCTTCCCTTCTCCTGCATCTCCAGCCTCTCCCTGCCTACCTATCCCGCATTCCCTCCTACAAGAAGGTAAGGCCTCCCACAGGAAAATACATTCAGTTGAGGCAGGTCTAAGCTCCTCCCCCTGCCTCAAGGCTGTGCAAGGTGTTCCATCATAGAAGCGGGCTCCAAAAGGCCTGCTCATGCTCCAGGGATGGATTCTGATCATACCACCAGGGGGCTCCTTAAGCAGATCATGCTACACAACTGTCTCACTATGCAGTGGGCCTAGTCCAGTCCCATGCAGGCTCCATGGCTGTTGATCTAAATTTCATAAGTTCCCACTAGTTTGGTTTGGTTGTCTCTGTAGGTTTCTCCACTAATATCTTGATGCCTCTTGCTCATAGAATCTCTCTTCCTTCTCTTCGACAGGACTCCCAGAGCTTGGCCTGGCTACACCCTGCTATTACCTCCCTTTGCCACAATTGTCTTTCCATTGCCAAACCTAATACTCACATTGTCCAAACCAACTGTCCCTCAGCATCTATTGGTCCTGGTTTATATTATAGTATATGATATTGCATAGTAAACATATTTGTAATTACTTGCCTGCAGATGACTAGCATGTATGGTCACCTTTTCCCTCACCATCTCACTAGCTTCACAAAACCCAGAGCCATTCAAAAATGCATTTCTTTCTTCAACCAAAAAAAAAAAAAAAAAAAAGAGTAACTTTTCTTAAAAGAAACAAGTACATATAGTACTCTACCAGAGTGAAATGATCTTTATCAATTCTACTTCAAGTTTCTGAATGGGTGGGATTAAAGCATGCAGCCATGAAGATGAAGAAGGGAGTTCTTAGAGCTACATGGAAATGTGTTGTATGTGATTCATTCAATCTTCTACTATCCTAGATAACTACTTGATAACTTTCTCCGTCTCTGCAAACCTTAACATAGCATCCTTTTTTGTCACTTCCTTCTAAGGAAACAAAAGCTATCAGAGAAGCTTGTTTGTGGTCCTTCTAACACATCTATATCTATATCCACACAATTTATCTGTCTTCCATCTAGAATACAGAAAATGTCAGAAGGAGTCTATGTAAGATCCATTCCTCCCCTTGTACATGGGAATTCATTCTCTGTTCCTTGAGATTCTCATTATAACAGTATCTCATCATGGCCTGCCCTTTTGACTTTCTCTTCCTTGCTAGGAAATGCCATCAGTCTGCTACCGTGCTTTGACATCCTCCATTTAACAGGAATAGTTCTCGTGTGTACACATCCCTCTGCACCTGTTTCCTCCCCATCCCCTCATTCTCTATGATTGTTCTCTTCCTCCATTATCACCTCTGTCACCAGTTTATCTATATAATTTCTCTCCAGCATACCTCAGCAAGGCTTTAGCTACTGTAAGTTGGCCTTTTAATACCATTATACCCTGTATAAAGCAAGCTATCTGCAGATTCTCAATTTTTATCTTATTTGATCTATTTTTAATATTTATACTCAGTATTTAAATGCTTGCCTTGCAGATTTCTCTTTGCTTGTTTTGAGACTCCATTCTGTCTTGCTTTATCTTCTATCTTTTTCTGACTATGCTCTTAGCTCTTATTTATTCATTCTCTCACTTGACACTATACATTATTAATCTCCAAACACTGGACTACCCCATCCTGTAGATGAATTTCAAAAATGATTAAATAAAAAAACACAGAGCAAAACATGGGGGTGAAAGCCTTAGAGATCACGGAAAGAGGAAGAGCCCCCAGCCAATCTTACCTCACCAACTCTGCAACTTCCAAATGCGAATCACTTCCTGTCTACCCACACCTTTATATGCCTTGCCTTTCTGGCTTCTCATTGGCTCTTGGCCCAGCTACCTCACTTCCTTGTCACTGTCTGTAGTTTACGGACGTTTGTCTTTGTTTAGGTTGCTGGTTAAAAATTGTTATTGATCATAGTCAATATTTTTCTAAAAGAAGAAAGGGGGATATGATATGGAAATATAGGATATAGATATGATAGGATAAAAGAGTAGATTATTGAATCTACTTTTAAAGAGCAACTTGTTTAAAATTTTTGTATTGGTATAGATTTTAGTTTATTGATACAAATTTAAAGTTAATTTTGTCATATTGTATGTATATTACTACTCTAAAAAGGTATTATGTTTGTGCAACTCATTTTAAATTATAGTGTATAGTTGAGAAAATACAGATTAATAATTAGTCATCTATGATAGTCAAACTTTTAGTCATGTTAAGTTTTTTAGGTATATAAAGGTATATTTCAATTAGGTAGGTAATCTTCAAACACTTGAGAGACCTACAGAATATGGCATTTAAAATGTTTTAAAAACTTAGACTTTCTGGCCAGTGAGACACATCTGTTTCTGGCAGCACCAATTTACTTCAAAGAGAAAGATGGGCATTGGAGACACTCTATATGGAGTTTATCTTCTTCTTGGCAAAAATAGCCATTTGGGCAAGAAACTGTTCTTGCCTGGACTGCTTGATAAAATGTTATACAAACTGGACATGCAAGACCCATAGGAAGGTGACCACTAAATTTGCAAAAACAAAATTAAATGGTCCTTCAGGTTCCTGCTTTGCAGAGGAAACTGCCAGACATTCTATAGGACACAGAGAGAAGTGACTGAGAGACTCTAGGCCTGTGGGCTAAAGATAGATGCTTCAACATTACAAAAGTACCTTGGGTGACTGTCTAGGCGGTCAGCTGTCTCTGTCACTCTAGATTTTTGGAAGTTGCTTACAATGCTCTTCCTATTTACTTAGGTGTTATTGTATCCTTTTTAGGTCTTTCATGTAGTTGAAAACTAGATATAATTTTCCTTGGTTATGATAAAAGATGAATTAGATATAAAACTTTAGACTCACAATATAGGATAGATAGAATATTTTCTTTAATTTTGCCCAAATCAAATAGACTAGATATTGCAACTGTAATTATTTCTTGATAACTGTTTGTTGTGTGTAATTTTACTATGGTGAAGTTAAAACTTTCCTCTTTAATTAAACATAAAAGGGGAAATGCTGTGAAATAATACTTTTGTCCATTGGTTTAATAAAACACTGACTAGCCAGTAGCCAGCCAAGAAGTCTAGGTAGGATAAGCAGACAAGGAGAATTCTGGGAAGAGGAAGCTGAGTCAGGAGATGCCAGCCTGCTGTCCAGGGAGCAGCATGTAATGGCACACAGGTAAGGCTATGGAAAACATGGCAACACATAGATGAACAGAAATGGGCTGAATTTAAATGTAAGAGCTAGTCAGTGGTAGGCCTGTGCTAATGACTGAGCAATTTTAATGAATATAATCCTTGGGTCTGAGCAGCTGCCAGACCGTGGGGCTGTGAGGCCGAGAGAGGTGGGCAGGACCAGAAAAAGTTTCAGCTACATCCTCCCTGCCAAACATTATCCATCTTTGAATCATTTCTCTATCATAATCTCTCTTCAGGTGAAATACCAAGTCTTAAAACTTTATTGTTATCTGATTTCCAAGTCCTTTTCTCTATGGATGACCTAAATCCTTTAACTCTAACCTAAATTCCACCAACTTACTTATATATTCATTAATTTATAAATTTGGAATTTCAAAATCAACATGTGAAAAACAAAAGACCTTTAATTATACTGATACCTTTAACTAATTCAAACTGATACTTTTTCTCTTGCTATCTACAGTGAATAAATTTTATCTCTAACATCTTAAATAAAAAGTGTCAGTAAGAATAACTCACTCACCAATTTCTCCCACTCCACATCCAAGTTGCATTCAAATTCTACTAGTAAAAAACACAAAATGTATAAAATGTGAGCATTACTTTCTAAATGTTCTTTGCTTCTTCCTTTGCTACAGTTTATTCTCTATGGAACAACTGGAAACAATCTTTGAAAAAATCAATGAAAGAAGCACAAGCCTATATTCCCAGCCACACAGGAAGCAGAAGAGGAAAAAACCATGAAAAACCATGAGGTCAAGACTTATTTGGAGATAACAGACAGAATTCAAGGCCAGCCTGGATGACTTGGAAGGATCCTGTCTCAAAACAGAAGTTTAAAAAGATAGCTGGGGGTATAGCTCTGTAACAGAGTGCTTATTTAATATGTCTGAGGGCCCAGCTTGTGGTTCCATGAAAAGAAAAAAAGAAAGAAAAGAAGGAATAAAAATAAAGGAAGAAAGGAAGGCAGGGAGAAAGGTGGGTGGACAGAGAGAGAGAGAGAGAGAGAGAGAGAGAGAGAGAGAGAGAAACGAGAAAAATGAGGCAGTATAGCTTGTCTACTCCAAAGCCTCTAGAGGAACAGAAAACTTCCCGTTTTGCTGGCAGGGAGGTAGAAAAGGGCGGTGTCAGGCACTGGGAACTCCAAAGTTCCCAGGCCTGACAGGATTAACACCCCCTCCAAATACTGTATATTCAATAAGCTCACTGACTCCTGAATGTGCCAAACCTCCTCCCCCACCTTGGAGTTCTGGCACTTGCTGCTTCCTTTTCTCATAAAGTTCTTCCTACAGACATCTGCACTGGTCACTCATCCTCTCCCTTATAGCCGCTTATGTTCAATCAAATGCTAACCAACAAACCCTCTCTGACTGGTTTACATAAAAGGGAAAATCGCACTAGGTATATCTCATTCTAGTTCTTCTTTGTCTTTTCTCCAGAGAGCTGATTGTGATCTGTGGAATATTAGATAATTTCCTTGTTGTTGTGTTATGATTTTTTTCATACTCTAAATAGTCTATGTTCACCAGATCAAACAGAAATGGCAACAGGATGAGAAGACTATTGAGTAGTAGTTGCATCCAATAGCTACAAAAGATCCCATGTACCCTGAGCAGTGGGTGGATACATCTGTCCAGTGGAAAAGTACAAGTTCTTATTTCTACCCAGATTGAGTTAAGAGAATATCATTGTGAATCTCTTTCGATAAAAGCAACTTACCCTGCCCTTGAAATTCTACATTGTGAAAAGCATCAAATAAGTTTAACCTGAAAAAGTTTAAAGTCATGTGAACACTGTCTATTCAAAGGATGGAAATAAACAAAAGGCCCATCCTGTTACTCAATGACAAATGCTGGTATACAAGCAGTTTTCTTGTTTTTGGTTTTGTGTTTGTTTTTGCTGATGTTGCCATTGTTGCTCTTCATTATCTACTTGGAGATACTGTGGAAATAAGCCTCGAATGTGTGGGTGAGGATATTTCAAAAACAGGATAACTGAAGAGGCAAGATACTTCTTGAGCATGATTGGCACTATTGACAAGGTAGGATCCTAGACTAGATAAAATTGTGTATGCAAGCGTTCATGTCTCTGCTTCCTGAAAAGACTCAGTGTGGTCTGCTGCCTTACTTTCATATCACTATGCCTACCTGGCCATCTTGCATGTGCCTCCTAGTATAATTTAAGATGAGTCCCTTTCTTACAGAAGTAGCTTTTTGTTGGGTGTTTTTCACAGTAATGAGAAATATAAGTAATAAAAATATAATGGTTTATAGTAATTAAAATATAAGTAAGTGTGATGTTAACAATATCAAGTAGTATGGTTTAGATATGAGTAAACTATGTTTTCTAATAGTTTTGTTGGTTTCATTTGTTTGCTTTTTTATCAAAATAAGCTGTTTTACATCTCTTTGTGTGTGTGTGTGTGTGTGTGTGTGTGTGTGTGTGTGTGTGCGCGCGCGCACATGTGTGGATGCCTGCATCCATATGCATATGTGTGGAGGTGAGAGGATACTATGTGGGTTCTGGGAATGGAACTGAAGTTGTTAGTTGGAGGCGAGCACCTTATCTGCTGTCTTAGTTGTTGGTTTTATGTGGCACAATGTTATTCATTAAGTGGTGCTGTTACCATGCAAGAAAGCCACAAGGCACAACACTATAAGCATTTATTAGGCGAAGGGGGGGCAGAAGGGGGTGTGCTCAGGCCAGTTTGAGAGACATGTGCATGTGCAGACAGAGAGGAAGAAGGAGAAGGAGGAAGAAGAAGTGGTGGAGGGAGTCTGTGATTGGCTTTTTATGGATTCTCCCTGCATATATGCATATGGGGTTATGATTGCATGATAACCCTGTGTACAAATTACATGAGCATGCAGCACACATATTACATAGGCGGCAAGGCCCTTGGATGATTAATCATTTTGCCAGAGTATTTATGGTCATGTACCTGGGGATGTGGCCAGGAATTCCAACATTAGTCAGTGTTTTATTGCTGTGAAGAGACACCATGACCATAGAAACTCTTACAAGAGAAAGCATTTATTGGGAGGAATTGCTACAGTTTCACAGGTTTAGTCCTTTATCATCATGGTCAGGAGCATGGCAGCACACAGGCAGATACAATGCTGGAGAAGTAGCTGAGAGTTCTACATATAGATCCATGGGTAGCAGGGAGAGACACTGAACTGGATTTGGGCTTTTGAAACTCCAAAGCCCTCCACTCATCACCCATTCCATATTGACACACTTCCTCCAACAAGGTCACACCTACCCTAGCAGGGTGATACCTCATAATCCATCCCAAGTAGTGCCACTCCCTGATGTCTAAGCATTCAAATATATGAGCCCATGCTGGTCATTCTTATTCAAATGACCACACCTGATGAGCATTCTTAGCTTTTAAGAGCTCTCTTCTGAGAGAGAGGAATGTGCTTGTCCATGGATGCATCAACACATATGAAGGAACAACAACCTCCTAATAACTTGTGTCTATAACCTTGTTGGAAACAGGTAGTAGATAACAATATTGTATTATCTCAACTTAAAGAAGTAAGTTAAAATCCATACTAAACACATAGCATTATACTAAGAAGTTTTTTATATGTTTTCCTGTAATCCAAAGAAAGAAAATGGAATATTGAGGCTCAGAGTTTTTAAGTAAACTCTTAAGTTTTTAAGAGTTTCTGAGTTAATAAATGGAGGAGAAGCCTATTCCTTACCTTCCAGTGGCATCCTCTAAAACTGAGGCTGGTATACTTCTATAATAACAATGGAAGTAAGCATGAATGTCCTCACATCAATTAATTGAAAGTATAAGAAAGCAGCCATAGAAAATACAAATATTACCCAACTAAAACTAGAGTCCAGAAGGCAGTATTTTATAGCATTCCTTCCCACTCTATGCTTTTACATTCTTTCTGTCCACTCTTCTGTCATGTTTCCTTGGTCTTGATGGGTTGATATGTATGCCCTATTTAAAGCTTAACATTCAACAGTCATTTACCCTCAGCACTTTGACCAGTATAAGTCTCTGTATTAAGCAGTGTTCCCTGAAAAAAAACAAAAAACAAAAAACAAAAACAAAACCCTCCTCTGCCTAAGGTTGAGTGCAGTATTAGTCCTTGAAGTGGTGAAATTCTGTGTAATAACCTAAAGGAAAGAATAAAATCAGTATGAAACCTCAAAGTAGAGTTACAGGTAGAAATGATTAAATCATAGCCATAGGAAGCAACAGTGATAATGAGTTAGCAGTTCTGAACTTGACATTCTATCAAAAATATAGATAAGAAAACATGCTTTGAAGTAGAGAGGAAAAGCAGAAAGAGGATAGAAGATTGTTACCTATAGCAACTGTGTTTAAAGGTTGCAGGGCATTTTTACTATCATATCAAGAAAGGGAAATACATTTCAGAGAAACAAGAACAGAAAATGAAGGGTATGGTGAACAAGAGTCTGGAAATAGCAGGGATCTGGTAGGGAAGTTGTTTTCTATTGCTGTATAAGACATGATAACTTATAAAAGATGACCAAGACAACTCATAAAAGGAATCACTTAATTTGAGGTCTCACGGTTCAGAAGGTGAGAGTCCATGTTTATCAAGACAGGGAAAATGGCAGTAGGCAGGCATGAATGGTACTGAAACAGTAGCTAAGAGCTTGCCTCCTGCGCTAGAAGTCACAGGCAGAAAAAAAGCTGACAGGTTATGGCATGGACGTTTGAAACCTCAAATCTACCATCAGTGACACACTTCCTCCAACAAGGCCACATCTCCTAATCATCTCCAAATAGTTCCACCACTTGAGAACCAAATATTCAAATATGTGAGTGTATGGGGAGGGGCAGGCATCTTCATTCTAACACCACAGTCATGTGCATTGAGAAATAAATGGATTATGGCTCCAAAACTTCCAAGCCATGTGTATACCTAAAATCTTTTTTCATCACAAAAATATAGCTTCATGTTTTAAAATATGGCTTCATTGAGGGTTGATAGTAGTATTGAGGATTTCCAGTGTTACTTGGAGTAAAATGGCATGAATTTCCCACTTATTATAAGCAGGATTACAGAGACTGAATACTCAATGTTTGATTAGAAAAATAAGATGGGTTTGGCGGTGGTATTTATTTTTGAGGCCTGGTCTTATGCGACTTGGAGCTGGCCTCAATGTTGCTATATAGCCAAGAATAAATTTGAGCTCATCCACCTGCCTCCACTTCTTAAGTCTTAGGGTTACAGGCTTAAACACCTGGTTTTATATTGTCCTAGAGTCCATACCCAGTGATCTGTGAATCTTTGGCAATCACTCCAACAGGCCTATAATAACACCCTATTTTTTTTATCTTAGAAGAATTAACCACTGTTCCCGTATCAGTACAGTTACTTGAAGCTAGGTCGATTGCTTATATTAAGAGGCTCTGTTCTATTTAGAAAGGCAATTTAAAATAGATGGAAATAAGCTTTCAGAGGGCAGGGTCTATGAATACTTTAAAAGTAGCATTGTTAGTAGTTTCTTATTATTTTATCCTTGTGGTTATTTAATTCGTACTTTATTATTTTTTTCAATTCCTTAGCTGGTCTCTGTAACTATATATAAAGCTTTTAGAGCAAGATGATCTTAAGTCTCAGGTCACTCTATTTAAGCCACAGCACCTATATATCAGTTGGCACTCAAACAAAATTAATTCTGTAAATCTCCTAAAGGTACAAATTAACATGAATCTAGTGATGGCAGATAGAGGGTGGGGTAGTCCTGTCCAGCTATTTCTTCAGAGATTAAAACCTTCCATCTTGGAGCAAAGCTTATTGAAACAATAGATTTGAAAAAGAAGTGGGGAAAAAACTGTAGGATGTTGCAAAGGGAAGTGAAACACACTATCTTTAAGGGGAGCTCCATAAACTCAAGAAGTAAACAACTTAAAAGCCTCAAGAAGTCACTGTAACTGACCAAATTCCCTAGGGCCGTCCTTCCCCTCATGTGTGTAAGCAGTAAGAAGTGCTAAGAGACATTCTTAGAGAAACTAAGCTTCCTAGAAGAAGCAGAGAGCAGACAAGTTACTGCAAGAAACTCAGACCAACTGACCATCTGAAAAGGACAACTTCAGTCTGTTAGCTACTTGCAAGCACCACAGTGAGCTCTAGGTCCCCAGCTTTTGGGATATATCCAGCATGCAGAGGTGGGCTTTGGGGATACAGTTGTCTTTGAGTCATTTCTGTTCCTGAAAGTAACTCCTTGTCCATATTCCTTGAAGTAATCCCGATAAAACTCATTGGATGACCAAATTGCACTCTGATGGTATATATACTTTGGTCTGTCATTTGTTTTCCATATGAGTGAATGCACACTTGTTCACACCTTCCCAAAACTTTTGTTGTACACAAGTAGGAAGTACCAACCTTTGCCTTTCTCCTGTGGAGATACCAATACACCACCACCACTGCTACACTATTACATTCATGTTAAACCCAGTGACTTTTTAAAAGGTCTTTGTAGTCCAGATGACCGTCCAACTAGTCACTCAACCCCAGAAATAAAATGGTGAAGCCTTGTTGTCACAGTCTCTCTCAGACCACAGCTCCACACAACTAGAAGAAAACTCCCAGGTTCAAACTTCTTCCCAGGAAGGGAAGAAGAAAATTGTAACTGTCAAACCTTCTATCTTGGAAGCAAATTACTGTCAAGAATGGAATTCTATCTTCACTACTGTTCTACTTTTATTTCTGTTATTATAATAGTATGCCTTAACAAAAGACAACTTTGGGGAGAGCTTTTATTTGTCTTAGAATTCCAAGTAACTGTTGATGACTCAGAAAGGTCAAGGCAGGAAGTCAAAGATTCATACCCATAGTCAAGGACAGAAGGAAAATAAGCACATGGATCCTTGCTTGTGTGATGGTCTGCTCAAAGCTATCTTTCTCCTTTTATAACTGTTCAGAACCTGGGGTGGACAGCTAACCATAGTTACTCATTTAACTGTGTACAAAATAAACTACAACACAAGAAAACCCTGTAAAGAATTTTATGAATCATTACGTGAAGCAAAAAGGCCCACCCTAAATCTTGGCCACACCTTCCAATGGCAACTAACATAAAAGGACATAGAAGAAAGAAAGTGCATTTTGCCTGGTTTACCTCACTTTTACTGCAACGTTCTTTCATCCTTTTTTTGAAGCATTCACTTGCCAATAATAGAAGCTATTTCCTCAGGACTCAGGATAGACTGGGGATCAGCAGCTCTACATAACTCTTTCAGAACTCAAGATCCAGCTTAGAACCACTGAGACTTTCAGGCTCCTAAAAACTAACAGGTTCTCTCAGCTTTCCCAGTGTGAGACAACCACTGTTGGACCACCTAAACTACAACCTGTAAGTCAGTCTAATAAATAACATATATATATATATATATATATATATATATATATATATATATATATATATATATATATGGTGTAGAGGACTCAAAGTTTCTGAGAGTCAACAACCAAGCCAGAATCCTGATGGTAGATCAGACTTGCCATGAGCCCAGTATAGTTTGGCAATCTCAAGAGGAGAAAAAAAAAATCTAATTGAATGTATATCTGATATTGCACCTTTATGGAGAGGTCTATCCAAATAACTAGATAATATTTTTCTTCTCTCAGAATGTGAGCAGGATTTGAGTCTAGGTGACTAGAAACTCCCCCAAACATGTATTTCTCAACACTGTGCTACATCTTCACATAATCCATGATATAACAGGTACCAAGGGGAACAGAAGGTCATGAGCTCCTCCACCAACAAGGCAAGAAGGAAGGAATGTCAGCCAGTGGAATTGACAGAGAATGCTCCAAATTCTTAGTCAGAACTTGTTTTTAAAAATGAGGTGGGGCCAGACAGTGATGGGATAGGCCTTTAATCCCAGCATTTGGGAGGTGAAGGAAAGTGGATCTCTGAGTTTGAGGCCAGTCTAGACTATAAAGCAAGTTTCAGGATGTCCAGGATTATACTAACAGACAAACCTTGTCTTAGTAATAATAATAATGATAATAATAATAATAATAATAATAATTAATAATTATTATAAAAATGTGAGGAGCAATATATGAAGAAATCAACCCTCCAGCTTCCACATATGCATGGGCAAACACACACACACACACACACACACACACACACACACACATAATATGTAACTCAAATGACAGAAATTCAATATTTTATAAAATGTTCAAGGAATTAAAAAAAATGGTTAATGTACAAATTTTTTCAGAAATATTATCAGAAATTTTCACCAATAATTTCCATAAAGCTGAAAACAGAGCAGGTTCTGGAGGCTCCTAAGCTGATAGGGACCATAAACTCACCCCTTGTTTCATCATAGCTTGCTCTGTGCACCTCTAACATCTGAATGTTTGTAGGTGTCTCTTGCTAAATCCTTTATAATTAATGTGTAAAATCAAATAAATTCAAATAAATCTTGCCCCTTTAGGGTTCCAGAAATCTCACAGCTATAGCTGAAATATATAGTCAGCAATTTGGAACATGGAATTGGAATCTGAAATAGGGTGGTGGTGAGGAGGTGTCCTGAGACTGAACACTCAGTCTGTGAGCTCTAATATTCTCTAAGACTGCATAGTGTGAAAAATGAATTACAGAGCACCTCAAACTCGTCTCCAGTGGAAAATCAGGCTGAATTAGATGTGAGGTTTGGGAAAGGACTCTTTTCTCTAAAAACAGCCTATCATTTTATTATTTTAGTAGTTTTTGTGTGTGTGTTCTTAAAGCAATAACAAGAAAAGAAAATAAACAATTTGAAAACCATGACTATAGTTAGTGAACTGAATGGGAGCTCTAAAAAGAGAAGAACTTGTAAAATTCTAACAGTGAAGACCAAGAAAATAGTAAATTATGACAGTGATTAAATTCTACTCACATTCCGTTTATCAGAATGCGTAATATTCTGAAATATTGAAAGTAAATAAGTACTATGTATCTGAATACATTAATAGATAAGAAAATCAGAAAAAACTAATAAGACTGGCAGTTTTTTTCCTAACTAGTTTGATGATGTAGAGCCAAGGAGCAGAGTGGGGTGAGGCGCAGTGGAGAAAACAAAATCCTTAATGAATATGATCTCTTACAACTCATTAATCGCTTTACTACAATCCCTTAATACAAACACAAATGGGGAGAATGATCTGACAACAGCAGGAAAGAAACCAACAGGGAAAGAGTCCAGCCCTTGAAAAGTCTGTGCTCAAAAGTGCTGATGACACAGCAGGAATGGAGCTGCTGCCCCTGAAGCGGGGTCTGGTTAATATTCCACGGCGACCCTGCTCTGCAGAAGTTCCTGAATGAATTTGGTGGATGTGGTGAGATCTGAAGGCACATGACTGTTTCATGTACGTGCTGCAGAGAGCCCAAGTGTTGCAAAAGCTGTCTGGGTTCTGCAGACACAGAAGCATCACCAGCGAAAGATCTTGTCACGTCACACTAGTAGTAAACAACAGTAGAGGACATGTTTTGTAGACCAGCTCCAGGAAACAAATACAACCCTTGCACAACCCCCAGTCTCATGGGAGGACGGCTGGAGCTGTAAATAGTTCTAAAACTATTTCTCTTTGTCTCTTTGCTTCTTATATATTTCTCTGATCCCCCTCTCTTTTCTTTCAAATGCATGTTTCCCTTTTACATATCAATTATGTTTGGAAATCTAATATGAAAAATGGGAGACATTAGTGCCAACAAGACAGAAATAAGGCAGAGAGGGCATAACTCTGCTTACTTCATCCAGTGGCATTTGAACTCTAAAGACTTTCCAGAATACAATTTTACAATTTGAAAAGAAAGATGTCAACCATTTCTACTAAGGCTTAAAAACATTTTTAGAATAAATACAACAACTTTCATGTAAATTAAATCAAGGCTAGGTATGAGACATCATGATTTTTAACTATTAATCTTGACTGTCAGGAGGCTTGTTTGAAGATAAACTAGAAAAAACAGAATACAACAACAACATAAAAGATTTGTTTAAATGCATTCAAGAAATGTTTGAATGGCATCTGTGATCTTCCAGGAGTAATAAATCATGGGGGATACATAGATTACTTGCAAAATCTAGAATTCATAAATTTTTGTGCAAAATGAGACCATATTTATTTAATATCTCATAAATCTCAACATTTTGCTACTAACCATCCTGATAAAGAGTTCTTTTTTTTTTAACTTCTAGAAGTGCTTCTCAAATATTTCTGGAAAGTTCCCAGTGTCCTAGTATGCACCGTATCTGTCAAATATTTTCATCCCTATCTCCCTGCCAGTGTACTGAAAATTCACAAATTCTTTTAAAGCCTCTAGAAATGCTAGTCCTATTACACCTACACCTACCCACCATGGACACACACACACACACACACACACACACACACACACACACACACACACTGTCATAAATCAAGCACAGCTTGTGACACTATTGGAGGAAAAAAACCGAAATACTCATGTTGGAGTTGTCAGAGCATAGACAGCCAATAGGCATATATACTATCTCACCGACCTCATGCAGTGCTGTCTAACTAGAAAAGCAATGATGAATCCAAAGGGTAAGAGGTTGAGTGCAAAACTACTGTTTGATACTGAACCAGAGGCTGAGCTGTATGTAGACTTGCATCTTGACTCATCAAAGGGTCAAGTACCATTAAGTGAAATGGTAACACCCTCTCACTTTCTCACTTTTCCCTGGCTGCAACCCATCTGTACCTGTATTAAGCACAAGAAACATTGTTTATTATATGAAAGGCAGGAGAAGAAAGAGGAGACAATGTGAAAGAAATAAAAGTAAATTACAAGGAAATTAAAACCAGAGGAAGAGAAGGTGTTTCAGCTTTACAATAATTAAACAGAGGAGAAATAGAAATATAAATCAAGCAGGGGAAGGAATTGAGACTGAGGCTGGGACAAAAGCTTTGAGAGATAGAAAGTTCAACTGAAAAGACCATAGAAGTCAGAAGCAAAGTGTATCAATATGGGTACATGTTACTGAGTCATGTTATGTATCTAAGACATATAGAAGATAAGAAGGTTTGCTTTAGGAAATTGCTGGCTAACAAGACAGAATGAATTGAAGAAGTCCATTTCTAGAAAAAGTTTGTGGTCTGTACCTTCAATGGCTTTTTACTTATTTTTGTGGCTATGATACCAGTTGTTAGGTTCCTTAGAGCCTGGCTACTCAGAACGTGGTATGGACCAGTATTTGCTGGAAACCTTTATAAATGCTAACTCACAGGCCCCACCATGTACCTTTATAACTGGGCCATTTACATGCATATTAAAGGCTGAGAAACATTGCTACAAAGGACTAGGAAGACAGGGATGAATGAAAATATGTGTTCCCTCCAGAAACAAGGCAGAAAGCCCAGGTCAGTGTGTCTCAGTGAGAAACCCAGATAGGAAAAACTAAAGTGACATTAGTTTTGTGTGTGTGTGTGTGTGTGTGTGTGTGTGTGTGTGTGTGTGTGTGTTATATGATATATATCACATATACATAATATATATAACATAGTTATATATGACATTAGTGTATATATACATACATATACACACACACATGCATATGTTCAAATCTCAACTGCACAGCATTTTATGGCATTCAGTACAACAATTTAAGAAGTTTACATGTAAAATTTGATAGACAGACATGCCTTGGGGTAAAGACAGAGGAACATTGAACTAGTGAAATCATCTTAAGGAAATACATGATGAGCCCCTGAAGTCTCAGAACTACATGGAGCGGGAAACACCCAAAATAAACTAATTGGTGCTGGGAAGATGGTGTAGAGTTTAGGAGTGCTTGATGATCATGCAGAATACCCTAGTTCAATTCCCAATACCCATGGCATTCTGCTCATAACCACCTGTAACCCCAGCTCCAGAGAGACCTGAGGCATCTTGTTCATCTGTAGCCTATACATGCCCACACAAACACACACACACTTACATAATTAACAATAATGAAACTAAAGCTTTTTAAAGTGACTGGATAAAAAAGAGGACCCGAATCTGTACACAACCTTTGATCACTAGGCCTGTTAATTCCTCCTGAAAACAGCATGGTGATTCCCAACTGGCATCTGTATGGGGAATGATATAATTAGGTATAGGCACGTGTAAATCAACTGTTAAGTAAGTGCACGTATAATTCTCCTTCTAGAGTTCCTTTGAGTTATTATTGTTTTTCTTCCCAGGAGAAGATTCCAGTTCATGTGTAGAATTTGGCTAAGTCCCTTATTTATTGCAGCTAAAGCAGTGTTTCTTAACCCATGGTCCCTAGACAGATCACCTGCAGAAATGTAGGAGAGCTCTTTTTAACAACCAGTTTACTGGATTCGACTCCAGATAATGATTCATAATCCTTGGGGAACAAGTCTAATAATATACTTAATAAAATGTAGGTAATCTTCATTCATGCACTCATTTTTATATAGATCCTATATCTGGAATTGTGCAACGCCAAACACAAATGCTTAACTTGGATATAGGAAACAAAAGAATACCCTTCCCTATATAACGCACTTAGAACAGCTCTCTGAGGAGATGACTGGAGCAGTAGGGCCCCAGGCCAGAGAAAGACTGAGCCCATTTCAGTAGTAGCATCTGTCCAGTCCCAAATGTACATATGTTGCCTTTGTGGAGCCCCAGAAGCTGTGGAGACTCACTTGGTGATACAGAAGTTAGGTCTGGACATTGTCAGTGTTAGAAGACATCATAGCAACCATCTGGACTGAGAAGAGGGAAATGATGTAGGCTAGACACCATCTGAAATGACTAATGATGGGTCTCTAATGTGTACCAGATTAGAGTCCTTAAAAGTAATTCAGAGAAACAGAACTAAAGAAGAGAGGACAAGAGAAGTAGGATTAATAACTGTACATGATGCTACCCTTTATGCCCTTCCCTTTCCTTCACTCTATCTCTGCCCATTCTCCTCTCGCAATATATTCAGAATCATGAAATTAATCTAATCCTGAAAAATGACTGCTCTTGGGGGAGAAAAACAGAGAGGGAGACAGAGACAGACAGGGAGACAGAGAGACAGACACGGAGACAGACAGGGAAACAGAGAGAAAGACAGGGAGAGAGATAAATACTGAGAGAGACAGAGACACAGAGACAGAGAGAAAGAGGGAGAGAGATAGATACAAAGAGAGGCAGACAGAAAGAGACACAGAGACACAGAGACAGAGACAAAATTGCAAGAGCACGTGGAGATCAAATACAACTGGTGCCTCCTGGCTTTTTACATGGGTTCTAGGGACCTGAACTCAGTCTCTAATGCTTGTAAATTAGGCACCTTCCCTATTGAACCATCTCTCAGGCCTTGATAATAGAGTCTTAATGTCCCATAATTTAAGGAAAGGAGTGAGTCTGGAGAGATTTCTGTGTACATAACTGAGCATTAAGTTTGTAGACTTCTATATGCTGTAGCTATGAATTTATAGCAAATACGACTATTTTAACTATAGAATATCCACCTTCCCACTTATTATGGATAAAATTAATACAAAAATTCCATTGGTGAAGATTAGAAAAAGATACTAAAGATACATACACCATAAAATTTTTCTAACTCTTTCAAAGGATGTATAAAATAGTCACAGAATTATATACAATCCTAGAACAACTTGAAAAGTGTCAAAATACATATCAGAACTCAGAAAAAAATCACTTTATACTAAAAAAAAGAAAACCTAAAAGTTTATTAATTTTAATACAATGAAGATGGATATTTTCTTTTAATGCAATTTTCTTCGATAAAAATATTCACTTGCTTTCATTCAACATAGAAGTATAGGAAAAATAGTCAGTCACTAGCCCACACAAAGAGCTGGAATTTTCAAAAGAACAAAGTGCCAATGTATCTGTGTTGAGAGTAAATGATACAAATCAGTTAGTCCTGTTTCCATAGTGCAACTGATGTAAGTTTTGGTGGGAATGGGTGAAGAATGTGGGTTTGGTTACATGGAATCTTTTAGAAAGGACCATGAGAGAAGATGGGAGATGAAAGAGTCCACTGATGGTTAAAATATTTCAGAAGAATTTTGAAGGAGGTTTGAGAAGCTAAAAATGTTTTACTGACTGGAAGGAACTCCTGAAAAAAAAATACGAAATTCCTTAGAAACAAATAAAACCCAAGTATCTGGGGACATTTCACTTGAATGAAGAATAGCAGGACTGAGGTCTGAAGAAACTGCACTGTGTCTAACCTTTTACATTTCAATGTGAAGATGCAAAGCAATCACCACAAGTCAAGACAAGGAAAGATCATTCCTCTTCAACTGATGCCCAATTAAGATTATCTTATAGTAGTCAGCCTACCGAGTTTTTTTTTTTTTTTTAAATCTATTCTGCAACCTGGGAATAAAAATGGTAAAAGAACTGAATTGTTGAAAACATATTTGAAATCCTGGACTTTAAAGAAATTATATGATTTATGCAATTGTAGCAAGGAAATTTTACTTCAGTAAACAAATGAGCTAGTAAAATGTTAAATTTTGATGAGACATGTGACTGGAAAATGAATATCTGGGTAATGTAATAAGTGTTGACACACATACATAATATATATGTGTACATACAAAGAGAGAGACAGTCAAAATTTGAACAAAATTCAGTTGCAATTATATTAGATTGAGCAGCTGAACAGTCCTACAGTCTACAGAACATAATGAAACTGCTTTGCCTAATTTAGAATGCCCTATCTAGATGCTTCTGTCTTTTCTGGATGCATAGATATTGCCAGTATTCAGATGTAATTAATTTGTGTGTTTTAAAATATGAAGTTGAAAATCTTTACTAAGTAGCTACTGAACAGGAATAAATTAAAACATAATGAGAAAACTTCTAGCAGCAAAATTTTCCTAAACCTGAGACTTGAGGCAAAGGGTAAATGCTTCGGAGAAGATAATTTTAAAATGTGTCCTAGAATCGTTTATGGCAAAGAAATAATGACCACCACAATAGCAGAGATTCGAAGCAATCTTGTAAGGAGCAGTTACACAGAGCAGAGGACAGTGTGGAGGACTGTCATACAACATGTGAGCATTGGATTCTTCAGTGCTAGGACTACAGGTTAGGTTGGATGATCTGGAACAGAGCTCTTCAAGGATGGACAATGTTTCACATGACATGTTAAAACCCAGTTAAAATTTCAGACACCAGTGTGTTGCTATGGTTATACCTGGAAGAATAAGGACTTTAACAATGGAGTATAAACTCTTTGTTAAATAGAATGTGTAAGAAGACCGGATACTTTTCCTTTTTCTTATTAATTTAATATAAAGCATGAACACAGAAAATATTCAATGTCAGCACTTTTTACTCAGTGTTAAATATAGTAAGCTAAGGAAGATCCTAATTTTTCTCCTTTAATTTATCTATACTTCCTGGGTTTACTTTATAGTCTGAGGCATGTCTCTCTGTCACTTTTAACTACTTCTGTTACTATCCCATTTATTCTAAATATACAACTTTTGTGTAATGAACTATAATGGTTTCTGCAGTCTCAGTAATGAAAAAAAAAGCTGTTGGAAGGTTATCAGCAATCAGAATTAGCATTCATTTTCTAAACACTCCTGGAGTGTCCTTCAGTTTCTCCTCTGACTTTTAGGGTAGCCACCACCCTCCTTGTGCTAGCCATGTGCATTTCCCACTGCCCTCTTCATGGCTGGAGTTCATTCTTCCCCAGGTGACCATTGAACATCTTGCAACAGGCCAATTGAATCATACTTTCTAAAGACGGCCCAAGCCTCGTATTAAAAATATTCACTCAGATTATGTGGTATATTTAAGCAGGGAAACTGAAGCTTCCTTTGAGTAATGTTGTCCAACTTCTAACTTTGAACTTATGCGTGCCTGAGTCACCAGGAATCCTGCTAAACTGCAAAACATCAATGTAGGTCTGAGTGAGGCCACTGAGATTCTGCCTTTCAAATAAGCTCCATGTGACAGTGATGCTGAGCTTGATTGGTATGAATACATGAAAGAGCAAATTATGCTGTGATTTCTCTAGATAAAGAGTTTTTTTCCTTCCTCTTTCTTTTTTTCCCCATTACTGTGGTCTACAGCAGCCATTACAGCTTTTTCCAGCTTTTTCTCTCCATTCCACCTACCTGTGCCAAATCTCTTTGTTTCATCCAGATAGAGTCACTTTTGTCTTAGAGTTTGGCTTTGGGAGAAATTATGTTCACTTGTCTGAGGAAGATAATGGCCCAGTCATTTAGATGAGGAAAAAGTTAACTATAGCTAATATTTAGGAATAGAAATATCAAGAAAATTGAATTTCTCTATTTAAACAGACTAAAAGTTCATTTGAGGGCTCTGCCATACTGACCCTATGATATGGACTGGAAAGGAAGTTAGAGAGAAGGGGGAGGTTAGCCATGAGTAGACATTTATCTTATTCCTCAAAATAATTCACAATTATTTTGCAAAAGAGAATTTAAGAGTTACAAAAGCCTCACCCCACTTACATTAATTATTCCATCGTTTGAGGTTTGTTTTGCACATCTGTTTCTTAAACTTCTTTTCTCATATGGGCAGAGTATGTTGCAAATCACCAGTGGAAATGAGAGGAAGTTCACGTGCTGGGCCTCTGGGTTAGCTGTACTCTGAGACTTCCAAAAGAAGTTGTTAGTCAAGAGTTAGGAATAACACTCAAATTTCAAATGATTCTGGAAATATTGTTGAAAAACTCATTGTCAATTATGAATTGGAACAGTCAGCAAAAAATGGAAATGAAATTCTATAAAATATTTAAGTATTTCATCAAGCACATGTAACATCTTATCAGAACAGCACATTTTACATATGTGCTCTTTATATAATTTAAATGTGATACAATTTAAGTCTAATTTAAGTGTGACCAAGTCTATGTATAACGATGTGGTGAAGGTCCCCACTAAAGAGAAAGGAAAAGAAATGAGGCAATATAGTTGGCAAAGGAAATATAGAAACCTTAATGTATGAGCAAGACAATTGTACTCTTACAAAATTGTATAAAGTTTTATGAAGAAATTTTCAAAATCAATAAGTGATTATAGAAAGGCTTCTCGATGTGTACAACAAATTTTAAAAATCAGTAGTAGTATTTCTGTCTAATACCAGTATCAGTTATTACAAAATGCTATAAGATTTTAAATTTACGTTAAAGAAAACTAAGGGAAAAATGTAGCATTATATAATGCAGTTCGATAGTTTAATCGGTAGAATACTACCATCTACACAAGGATGAATAAGGACAGATCATGATTGTGGAAAGTTCTGATACAAAAAATTTTGTATAAGAATTCATTAATAGTAGATGATGTTTAGTATTGCTAATACTGATTGTAAAATGAAAAATTATTACATTAAACTCAAAAATCAACTTCTTTGCCTCACATGAGGAAGAGGGATGGCGGGACAAAATAGGACAGAGAGAAGAAAGAGACCTTTAATGCTTTGAAGAGATGTGCTTGCTACACCAGCAGAGAACTAATGTACAGACCCCAGCACCTACACCAGGGAGCACATGACCTCTGAGAAGTGGAGCTCCAGGAATCCAATACCCTCTTCTGTCTCACATGGGCACCTGTGTGCATATGCTCATACATTTTCAAAAATGAAATGAACGTCTAAAACAAAAAAAAACCTATTTTCTTTATTTTTTGTATTTTGTTTCCTTAATAAAAGAAAAGTGAATCAATGTAAATGTGATATTTACCATAAGTGTGTAAGAGTCAGACATATAAGAATACTTTAAAGACTGTGGCAATGTATGAGGATATCCTGACCATAGAGTATCAGAAAACATAAATAAGGAGATGTTTCCCAGAGTTCTGAACAGCTGGGTTGGGTATTTAACTATATGGCTAAAAGATCCCAGATTCCTCCAATTAGCCATGTAGACTTTGCCAATTTTAATCTCACTAAATCTCCAGATATTCAACTCTGAAATCTAGTAATAATAGCTCTCACTCATGGGACTATTTTGAAGATAAAATAAAATGGTACACACACGTGCACACACACTTCACACACTTGCATGCGCACACACACACACATATCCACAAATGCACACACATGTATGTATGTACATACAGACTTTATTATAAATGTTAGCGACCTACTCATCCACTTTACCTCTCTCAGGAAAAGAAGGCTTGATTTAGTGGAAACCATGTTCCAAAAACAATAAATGTGCTTCAGCTGGGATCTTTCTGTGCTTCCAAAGAATTTACAGTATCATTAAGGAAGCAGAGTGTAGGAGAAAGCCCTTGGAGCGAGATAAAGGGGGCTTCATATCCAGGCTCCTCCAACTAAATTTCTTCATCTCTCTGCTTCTTTTCCAACTCTAAAATACAGAGATAAGGAAAACATTTTTTTAAAATTTGTTCTAAGTACTAAATGAGAGAAAATATGCAAGAAAGACAAGAACAGTCAGTTCTATGAAAGGGTTGCTCAATAAATGCTCATTGTCTGGAATAATAAGAACAGAAAAAGAAAGTTTAATCTAAGATAAAAGAGGCTGTTAAAGGTAAGGGCTCCAGGATGCAAGAGGATAAAGTGTATAAGAGTCTAAGATACACTCCCTTTGTTTATGGTAAGAATATTCCCAAGGTATAACAAGTCTCAAGTCTAGACAAATTGCTTGTTCAAGGAAGCAACCAGGTAATATTCTTCCTGTGTCTTTCAAAGCAGCTCCTGAATTTTTGGCTCATTACTTCTAAGAATCGTCTTCATCAATCTTCTGAAGCAGGATCCCTTGAGGGTCCATCTCCCTATCTTATCTAGTGAAACAAACTAGCCTGTTATCATTTCTATTTTAATCTGGAGGTTTCCAGGCATATTTGCCCAAATTTCCATGCATCATTGGCAAGGCAGAAACTTGCTGTTAAATAAGACTGGGTTTCAGGCTTACCTTGGTGCACAATTATTTTGGAGTCCTCAGAAAGAGCTGAGATGGCCTCTGCAAAAAAAAGCCTTATCTGACTTGTTTTCACAAATGAAAAACACGTTGCTGAACAAGGTTTTATCTCAACTAGGAGAGCAGCTTAAATAATGGAGATAACTTGGGCTTTGCCAGCCAACATTTTATTATCAGGAAATACTACACCAAGAGGCTGACTGTGGAAAATATGTAAAATTTTCAGCATGTAAGAATATTTTAGCTAGAAAGATGCTGCTGTTTAAATAACAGACAAGCTTTGAAATACTATTAAAAGTGTACAAGGAACCTGCCTGTCAAAAGCAGCCAGAGCAAGCTGTCACAGACAGGCTCATGTATCACCAACACTGCAATGATTTTAATTGCAACTGGGTGGATAAGAGCCATTGACCTAGCTGGATGTGGGACAGCTGCCATTTTCCTCTTTCTTTTGGAAAACCAGATTCCAAAGGCTGCGCCTGATGGTGCTCTATGCAGGTTTCTCTAGAGAGTGATGTTTCTATAAATCTCCCCAAATTCAGAAGTCTTCAAGATCAAAAGCTCCCTGCAAAATTGAGGGGGTAGAAAAGGATAGGAATTCCAAAAAGCTTCAAAGGAACATACAAAGCATACTTCAGGGGTGTGTTTTGGAAGTGAAACTGCTTTTCAGCAATGGAACTGGCTGGAAAAATAAAAAAATTAAAAAAAAAAAAACAGTCTATCTAACCAATGAGAAAGATGGCAAAGACTGTTTCCTGTGCCACACTTCAGTAAGTGGAATCTTGGCCTCAAAGGAAGATATTAAAATGAAGTATTATACTGACAAAAAGAACTGTAAATACAGCTACAGCCTGACCTTATGAGGAAGCAGAGGGACTTGGATAGACCACGGCAGGACATTGCAACTACTGAACAATAGGCTTGATCCTGCATCAGCATTCTCAAAGTGTGAATATGGTGGATCTTCATTGTGCAAAGCGAACAATTGCACATGAAGACAGGACTCTTTCTGTAAATCAGCAGGCAATAGAATTGAAAACATAAATCAGCTTCTTGGCATGAATGCAGATATGACAAATGGAGAAAAGACAGAAAGATGACCATTTTGGTAGTAGCTGAATTTCTTAGCTACCGAAAGTTGTGAGAAAAGTAAAAATTTAGAACAGCTGAAACCTATACTCTGTGAGACTCTTGAAATACCTAGGGCACATTTTGTTTTGGTTGAATCTGTGGAAAGGCTTGCTAAGTCTCTTATATGTGCACCAATTTTTTATCTGGAGTTCACTGTCACATTCAGGGGCAGTTCCAAAGCACTATGGACCAGAGGAAAGGTATGACCTGAAACAGGTTGTTTCATGCTCTCAGACTCAATTTCCTTCTGAAGGCAAAACTGTCACGATATTAATCTCCAGGTTGCTGTGATTCCTCACTGAAGGTGTTTATAAAAACTTAGTACTTTTTTGGCAAGGAATGGATTGTCAATGTCTAGAGTGGATCATTATTGGATGACTTTATTTAATTTCTTGACTTATTTTACCACACACACACAAAAAAAAAAAAAATTCTAAGGGAAGAACATAAAATAGATCATAAGTTTCCCCGTCATTTTGCCTAAAGAAAATGCACAGTGGCCTGTGGAAATGTTTCAGTTGGAAAATTTCTTGCTGCAAGAGCAGGAAGCCTCAGGTTTGGCCTGTCAGGATGCACATAAAAAGCCATGGATGGTGATGCATGCCTGTGACTCCAGCCTTGTTGACTAGTGAATCTACCTTAAACAGTGAGTTTCAGGTTCCTTTTTCACAAGATGAAGTAGAAGGTGATAGAGAAGGACACTCACTGTTAATTTCTGGCCTCCACACCCCTGTGCACATATATACACACTTTTCACACATAGATAAACACATACACGCCCTCTTTAAACATGAGAAGGATTCAGTATAACAGTATCAGTGTCCATATGCCAGAAGGGTACAGTGCCATGACTTGCTAATGTCACCCCTCAGGGAAAGCAGGTTAGGATTCCACTGCTCCATAGTTTGAGCAACCTCTCCAGTATTCCATGCCATTGACTTACCTGCTGCAGTTCTCATAGTTACTTATGAGGAGAATGATAGTTGAGTAACATAAATCAAGAGTGTCATTGTGGTTTGAATTTGAAATGTCCCCCATAAGCTCATTATTTAAACATTTGGTTTCCAGCTAGTGGAACTGTTTTGGAAAGGTCTGGAACTTTCGGAAGTACGATTTAGATGTTGGAAATAAGTAACTAGGAGCAGACTCAATTAGGTAATATTCGACCTGAGCTGCTGTCATAGGCTGCTTCTTAGTCTACTGTGATGTGAATATCCTCTTCCACATACCTCAGTTGCCATAATGGGAGCACTCCAGCTACCTTCTCTTCCTCACCATGAAATACATTAAAAGTATGAGCCAAGATAAATCATTCTTCTGTCAAGTTGTTTCTGTCAGGCACTTTGGTTACAGTAAAAAAAACAAAAAACAAAAAACAAAAAAACAAGTAATATTGGATATTAACATGCATGCAGTTATTGATCAAACTTCTATGTGCATGTGGCAGTTCATATGTGGAAACTCTAACCTCCAGCAAGATTCCATTGGGATAATGGGGTAATTAGTGTTAAATAGAGTAATAAATCTAGGGCACTGTATTAATTGGTTTTCTCTGGCTTGACAAAAAAACTAGGTAAGAAGGAAAGTTTTTGTTTTGTGTTCAGTTCCAGAGGGAGGTCTGCCATAGTAGGGGTTGGGAGCAGGCATGTAGAAGCAGAAAACTGAAGTTATCCTGGTTGTCAAGAATTAGAAAGATTATACCTCATTCACACAAAGGAACAGAGGAAGGGAACAGGAAGTGAACAAGACCATACAACCTCATACCTTGTCCCTAGTTGTTCAATTCATTCAGAGAGGCTCCATCTCCTGAGAGTTACATAACCTCCTTGAACAGCACCATCTACTGAGATGCAGTGTGCAAACACATGAGCCTGCAGAGGACATTTCTCTCCAAACTACCACAGAAAGCAGCTTGAGGAAGAAAGGATATATTTCAACTTAAAAATTATTGTTCATTCTAGAGAAAAGTTAAGACAAGGACCGAAGGCAATAACTGAAGCAGAAACCATGCAGGAAGACTGATTATTTCCTTGCTCTCCATGGCTGAATATATATATTCAAGCCACACTGCTTGCCCAGGGGTAGCACTATCTACAGGGGA
The DNA here is from genome assembly GCF_903995425.1 of Onychomys torridus. Lineage (NCBI taxonomy): Eukaryota > Metazoa > Chordata > Mammalia > Rodentia > Cricetidae > Onychomys > Onychomys torridus. The sequence goes on from NC_050458.1 coordinate 16,914,034, forward strand.
TTATTCCCTTCCATAATCCTTAATCAAGAAAGGGCTCCCATAAACTGGCCTAAGTACCAATCTGATAAAGGTAGTTTTCCAAGTGAGGTTCACTGTTCCCAGATGACCCTAGCTTATGTCAAGTTGATAAAAACTAACAATCACAGTGCATAAAAGACAGAAAATATGAAAACATAGTGAGAAAGCCACTGTCTAAAAGCCAGGAAAAGATTCCTCATCAAAATCCCAATTGCCCAGACCTTTATCTGAGATTTCTAGCTTCCATAACTATGACGAGAAACATGCTGTTTATGCCACCCAGTTTAATTTGTTGTGGCAGCCTATGAAGACTAATACTGTGTGGACACATACTACACATCCACTCCCTGAAAACTGTGTCTCCTTAAATACTCCTTGAGTCTAGATATGTTTATAGTGCCAATGCAGGAGTCCCATGCAAATCTTGAGGACCCAATTATGGTCTGGAAGTTTGGGGATGGTATTTAGGTAGGTATCCCATTTGAACGTCAAATTCTTTCACCAGAAGTATGACTATGGGAAATTCATGGGGCCTTGAAAAAAAAGTACTTCTAATTCGAAGACCTGAGATTCAATGTGGGTATCTCTGTGAAGTTTCCTGTGATTAGATGCTCTCTGTTCAGGACCTTTGATATCATAATAAGTGTACTTCATGGAGAATTCTGTCCTAGAAATGGAAGGTGGATAGAATGTACAGATTTGTGTGGTTAAATACATACTAATAAAGAACTGTGCCTTGGATGTATATGTGATGTATACCTGTGATGTATATGGATCCTGAATCTTCCCACAAACTACCTGATTACTTTTCTGAAAATGGCTTAAATCAAGTCATCTAATTAATAAGGCTATTCTGAGGTTATAATGAATTAGTAAACTAAGATTATGTATGTGCTGACACCTAGTAATGAAGCATTAGTAAAAGTTGGGAAACATCCAGGTGTTTTTGTTTATTTGTTTGTGTGTTTATTTTTTGAATACTCCTAGGGTATAGGTAGAAGAAAACAACATGGTTATCAGATCAATTAGTACATGTTACAGTACTGAGTACAAAAAGCTAAACCATTGTCCACTATAAAGTTTTGACCTATGTAAAATCCAAGATCTTTTATGCATTCTTTCTTTATTCACTATCTTTCTCTTTCATTATCTCTCATAATTGAAATGTGGTTAGAATAGGAAGTGAAAATTGGGCTGTCAAAGGGGATAAAATAGTTGTCTCCACATAGAGGGAAAGCTATTCTGCCTGTGCTCTGAAAACTACAATTAGTAAAAGTATAAAGTCAAGATACACCTCAAATGTTTATCTTTTCCAGGATTTCCAACTCATTCTGGGGAGGGAAGCTTCCCCATTTCCAGTACACTAAATTTCTAATGATGCTCCCTCCTTTTCATAGCAAAGACACGCTTATCCTTACAGACTAAGCAATGACTATTGAGAGCACCATGCCAAAAGAGCCTGCAGGCTAATGAAATAATATTTCAGATCTCACATTTCCATGTGGCAGAACAGGAATAGAAAGAAATCCTACTAAAGCTGGTACTGACATTCTCAGATGTGCAGCCATTAACACATGCTAAAACAGTCTCTTTGAAAAGTCTATGCATTTTTTTTCCTCCAAAGGAATATAAAGCACTGCTCTCAAAAGTAGCCTGCAAAGTTCTGTACTCCTTAACATACAAGTCATCAAAACAGCAAGCAATGTTCTGGAACATTTCTACTGCCATGAACGCCATCAGGAGGGAAGGAAGAAGACAATGGGAATCAGCTGTGTGGTTTTATTTCTTGTTGGTTTTTCTTTCAGTTCTTAGAGACTCGTATGCTGTTGATTTAAGGTAGGATTAGTCTAAAGTAGTCTCTGAAACTCTGAAGGGTCTCCTTAAAAGCCTATGTTTCCATTATTGTTTACTGCCACCCAACATATGTTCTGGTGATGAGGAGGGAGTCTGCCAAACATCTAGGTGAGAGCAAGCAATATAAATCTACTCTCTAGCAGCACTAGTAAACTATTAAATGCAACCTCTACACAGACAGGAGGCTCAGGCTGCATTTGTGATGCCTCCTTTGGGGTTATTAAAGAAAGTGATGTCATTATGCTCAAAATGTAATAAAACAAGAACCAGGCATTACCAAAAACACTTTACATCATGGAGAGCCAGAAGCCACTACTTGCAATGGAGCAAAGTTAAACATGTTGTCACATAAAGCCATAAGACCCTGACGTGTTTGTTACAGTTCTCATGAATGTTGAGTGCAAAGGTACAGTTTGATCCTAACAAGTTATGAACAATCAGTGCAGACACAAAACAGTACTTTCACACAATCATCTTTGTCATGCTTTCAGAGTAAATAGTTATCTCTTCAAGTCCACTTGCAATTATGGGTAAATATGAAAATATGCAAATTTGTCATTGAATTGACACTAGCTTAAACACACACACACACACACACACACACACACACACACACACACACACACACACTAGCATCATTGTACCCTTGGTGGAGTAGTTGATTTCTTACAGACTTCTAGTAAATATTGAACTTAAATATAAGTCTCTACTAAATAATAAAGTAGGTTATTTTTTAGGTTAAACTCTGGCTTTTACTGTGTACCTTAATTTGATTAAAACAGATTTTCTGCAGGACACTGTCATTTTTCAAATGGAAAGTAGCAAGGAGTGTAAGAGGGTGGTTATATTGGTGCCTCCAAAATGTATCCCTTTTGTGTCTATTTTTTTTTTATATGAGCTTCTAATTTTCCTTGCCCTGAGACAGGCTTTGACTTTGACTTATATCAATTAATGTTTCTAGCACCAGTTCTTTGGGATCATCTGTGAGCATGAGCTACTGGACAAAGGGAAGCTTGCTCAGCCCTTGTATGTTTCACTTATGTGGCATCTTTTGGAAAAACCTACCTTCTGTCTTTAAAATGGAAAGAATAGGTACATAGTGCTTACTCTATTCAAATTATCCCAAGTTCTTCTTTTGCAAAATTCTAATCTACCATGCCTTCTTTAAAAATCAGCATCATGATGTTTTATTGGACTGTAAAATATTTAATGATGCTGCAAAAATATGCATTCAAGTATCCTACTACACAATGGGCATGTAGGAAGATATATGCTACACAAAATTCATGGGGCGGCAAATGAAGCCCCAGAACAGCAGTCCTAAAATGAAGACAATAGTGGAAGTGTTGAAATAAGGAAGATCCAAGGTTCACCATCATGAATGGATCAATGTGATGCAGGAGATTATAGCAGTGAGTTTGGTTTCTTATGTTCTTCTTCCATGTGTTACCCTTTCGTGTTTCCAGCTCTTCACTATGTAAACAGACAGTAAGAATGTTTTTTTATTGGAACATGGTCTTCCTGAGGCTTTCCTACTTTAGTCTCCAAACCTGTGAGAATAGATTTCTTTGAAATAGCCCAGCCCCTAGCATTTTGTGCTGGCAGTGTAAGGTAAGACAAACAGATATAGTTCTTCTTTTCTTTCCACTGTAAAGTTGGACAGTTCCCAGAATGCAACTACTCACTTATCACAATGAAAACCCGTGAAATGAGGCTCTACATAAACTGATGGAGCAGCTCTCACTACTGCTGCAAGGATATGATCCCCCTATTCTTTTCATAATTCCCACTGATCATACACCTATACCAGAGACATTTCCCCAACACTGAGTTGTTTTCCCTATGGTGATTATAGCGTTTCCCCAAACAGTGCAGAAATGCTTTCTGTCAAGTGCCTGTTATGATAACAGATTTGGAGTTATAACCATGGAGTGAATTTTTATTTGATGCTGATCTCAAGCATTGGAAAGGCATTTGGTAGAATGGGTACTTAATATTTCTCAGAAGAATAACTAGAGGATTATATATACATTTATCCAATGAGGTTCTCTTAAAAAACCTGCCTCACTAATCATGAGACAGGTAAAATTAAAAGAGGTGAATATGTAAAACTAGGTCTACCAGTTGACGAGTTGGTATTCTACCAGTATGCTTTGCTCTTGACCCACAAATTTCAACAAAAACCAGAGCCATGTAATTTGCTCAGTCCAACTACATTTAGGCATGTTAGTGAACTGTTTGTACTAATTATGGCCATCTTTAAAAAATCACCAAAGTCTAGTGTTTATAATGCTGGGCTGTATAAACAGGCCAGATTGTGGGTTTCTTATTCATTTCATTAATTCATCTACCCATCTACTACCATGTTGAAAAACAGTTGTATTCTCCAAGGATTTCCTGTAGCATACAGTATGATAACTCCAGAGAAACATTTTTAATTATACTAGTAAATGCAAGGACAAAGAACAGTAGAAACATTTCATAGTCTCTTCTTTTGGAGTTGATAGTCTTTAAATAGACTAAGAAATTCTGTTAAGACCCCAAGAGTGATGGAAACTTCCGTATTGTTTCCTCCTTATGTCTGTGTGAAAGTAAAAGGACAGAATTGCTTCCCACCTGTGACTTATCATCTAGTGATGGTGTGAACGCCAAAACTGTAATTATAAACTATTACTGCAAACAGTATTCATAAAAAAACCCAACATACAAAAATAACAAGAAAATGTGGAAAGATAAAGGAGATTTTCTTTATTTAGCTCCCTTCCAGAAACCCAATGCTTTCTTGGAGCATGCTGCAAATAAATTAAAACAGTACCTGGTGGTAGAAAACTCTTCATTACAAAGAGTGAGGGAAAGTGGTCGTATGTTCTTAGCTGGCCCAGTTATAAAAAAAGATCCCTATAGAAAAAGATGAGAAGGAGGTTGTAAGGAAGGAGATGGTAATAGAGCACTTGTTTTGCATGCACGAGTTACTAAATTCAATCCCCAATTCTCCTGAAAAAAAAAAAACTGAGGAAGAAAAGTGAAATCTCTATTTATAGTGACTTCTTAACCATACAGCTGTTAAGAGAATTTCCTCAGTGCTCAGGTATTTATAATACAGCCTATAAGGCAACCAAATACATACTCTCATTACAGGCTTCTGGGGGCTGAAGGGCAGAGCATTCGGAAGTGGTAATGAATCCAATTTGAAAGTGGAAGCCATTTCTTTTAGATATTCCAGTGGTGGAATTCTGATTTTGTTTTTTATTTTTCGAGGCAGGGTTTCTCTCTGTAGCTTTGGAGCCTGTCCTGGACTAGCTCTGTAAACCAGGCTGGCCTCGAACTCACAGAGATCCACCTGCCTCTGCCTCCCTAGTGCTGGGATTACAGGTGTGCACCACCACACTGTAGATGCAAGATTGTAAAACATTGGTAATGAACTTCTGCCCTCCGTGGTTCTCCCATTGTGCTGTAAGCCTGTATTTAAGGCCTCCTCCTTCCTTCAATAAACAGCATTCATCATTCAAAAAAAAATGGAAGCCATACAGACATTTAAAGGGAGAATTAATGTAAGTGATTATGTATATTAATACTTGAAGATTTGAAATGCTCAGTGGGTTACAATGGAGCCACCTAACTGCCAATAAATGAGGATGCTTCCACCATTTCCAAAGGAAACAATCTATATCCATGTAGTGAGAGATGGAACATCATTCCAAGAGCCTCTCCCTTTAGAGGTGCCAGGCAATTGCTAGGGAGACAGAAATGTATCAGGTACAGTGATAGGATGTGTTTTTTATCCAACTTGTCCCTTCAAAGGAAAATTTAAAACCCTAACAGAGTATTTGTCAATTTTAATGATATAAATCCTTCTAAACTTTTAGTTTCAAGCTTAGAATTAAAAAAAAAATACTTGAGTGACTAGAGAACATTTTACAACATCCCTTCATCAGCTGGAATGAATTGGCTTTAGCAGGGTTTTCTTCTACTCAATCTTTCTTCCAAAAAGCCAGAAGGAACTAAAAGCCTGAGAAATGCATTCCTACATCATACAGGAGTGCAATAATAATGAAATGGACCAGGGAGTTAGCTGGTTCATATCAGCACACAAGCTTTCTTACTATTTTCACAAATTCCTACCTGATTGTCTAGTAATTTGAGCTAAAGATCAATGAAACGCCTTGTCTGCCATTCTCTGTGACTAAGTCTATAAAAGCCTATGAAATGCAAAATATAATCTCAGACACTAGAGACCAAGTAGTAAACAAAACAAACATGTCTCTACCTTTACAGTGCTGACAACATTGCTGCTTAGTACCATTTGAGAAGGATTTATCGTTGATTAAGGATTCTCACCATGAATACCACATTTTACTCAAAGCTTCTTATCTGCACAGTACCAGGATTCAGTGGTGACCTGAGATTTGGAAGGAGCAATTGTTCATATCTGCATGTTGTCAAGAACAAAAGCAGGAAGATCGCTGGTGTGCCCAGAATGACCTGCTTTCTTCATCTGCTTCCATCTAAATAACCCTTCATGCTGTTATCCCTATGAAGCTTAGTACCATAAGCATAGTAGAGTCCAGCAATCAATAGCTGCCAGAGACAATGACCTTACATAAATCTCTCTGCATTGGTCTACCCTTGTCATTCAGCTATGCTTGGCTTCTGAGATTGCTTATGACCACTATGATTTCCAGTTCTCAGTTTCAGAGGTTGATCGCCCTGGAATTTCCCTCAATATCTTAATTTCTACTGTAAATCTGTTTTGCAGTAATAGTTACAGTTAATCTGATTCTCCGATAGAACTATCATCTGCAGGCCTTGTATGTACTGGGTAAGTAAGAATCTAGGCAGAAGGAATAAGGTTGACAGAACCTCAAGTAGAAAAGATCATATGTCCTTAAACAAGGACAGTGTCTTTGAGTTAAAGACATAAGTCTAAACTAAGGAGGTAATCAATGGCTAGAACTTTTGAGACTGTACATATGGAAAGGGTTCTGGTTTGATTCTAATGACGTTAAGACAGTCCTGAATGGTCTGAAGCAGACAAGTGATGCACGTGTTTTTTGGAAAGTACTAATTTTAATCAGGATTGGAGAAAGCGCTCAAGAGAAGGAAGAAGGAAAGTGAGTATCTGTGTGAGATCACTTTCCTTTAGTTAAAGATGGTGGAGAAACATATGTACATCATCTCAAGATTCAGCTACCCATATTTAATTATTTCAGCATTGCAGTGGAACACTGGTGCATTAGTGGAAAAGTGTATGATGCTAAGAATAATTTCACTAGGATTATAACCTACATTCTTTTTTGAAAAGGAAAATAATTGTGCTAGAGAGACAGCTTACAGAGTAAAACCACTTATCTCTAAACCATGGTGACATGAGTTCAATATCTAAAGCCCACACTGGAAATAGAGGACTGACTCCAAAAGTTGTCCTTTGACTTTCCTATATATGCCATGGAACAGGCATACCTGCACATACACACACACACACACACACACACACACACACACACACTACACAGAAATAATAAATAAGAGAAATATGCAATAAAATTTTAAAGGAATTATTGATGATTTTGTACACATTTAAGAAACAACAAATACAGTACAGTAGAACCAGAGAATACTGGTGGATTACTATATAATGATAATAAATCAGAGACAAGAATACTAATGGTAATGGACAAAACTAAAACATTATCATTTTTTCTTTTTATGTTAATTTATTTCATGTGTGTGTGTGTGTGTGTGAGTGCATGCACCAACTATTGAATCTAGATTTACACATGTCAATCACAAGTTCTACAACTGATTTCTACCCTTAGTCCTTAGGAATTACTTTAAATATTAAAGCAAATGGTCTCCAGAGATGAGATGATCATCACATTTCTCTATTCTGTCTGCATCTGAACCTATTCAAATCAAAAGATGATTTTTTTTTAAAAATTCCTCTTGAACTTAATTTGCCCTGGTTTCTCCATTGAAGTGAAGTACATCACTTCTAGGCAAAACCAGCATGGCAGCTTTAATGGTATTAAAAGGCAGATGCCATGTAAGAAGTCCAACTTTCATGAATCCCACTTACTGTGGGGAAGCTCAGGCTAGTTATGAAAGGGAGGACAAAAGAGGAAGAAAACAAAGATGAGAGAGGAGACTGAATCAGCTCAACTAGTCCCTGGTAATCCTGCCTCTAAGAGTGTGTGAGTGAAAAAATAAATCATCTCAGACACTCTAAGCTCAGCACAATTGCCTGGCATAACTCAAAAATATAAACAAAATTAGAAAACAGGATAAACTAGTTGTCTTAAGTAATGAATGTTAGTGGCTGCTCTCTATATAACACCAAGAAACATGTACCTACATAATACAATTCAGGAAAGCGCTCCAAGAGCAGATCCTGTGATTCTCATTTGCACAGATAAGAAAACTGAGGCCCCAAGAAGTGAAGGGAACAAGTGTTGAGAAGGAATTGGAACCTGGAGCCCTTGTACTTAATCACTACATGCTGTCAACATCACATTCACATGGTCAGACAATTACAAAGCTAAGCTTCAGGATGGGCCCTTCATGCCTTCCTCCTTGAACTATGCAACTTTCCACACTGTGCAGCATAAATATATAGCATCTTTTATGGATGGGAGGCTCTTGGAAAATATGCAAATAAAAATAAAATGTAAAGAAAAGCTTCACTCCGAGTCTAGAACCAGGTAGTATTGGACTTTAAGCTGTATTAGGAGGGGTTCATTGGGGTTTGGACAGTGTAGATGCAGGTATTTTTTAAGTGACCAATAGGGTTGTTAAGTGGGGTTCTACTTTTATTCCGTGAGAGAAACACTTAGATTTTATACACAGACGCTGCTTAATGGTATTACATATGGACCGTCAGGATGCCCATGATTTATGCACTGTAGGAAAGGCTTTTTAAATCTAAGCCAGATTTAAGTTATTCTTTCTACCAAAAGCAACAAGAGTATAAAACCAGCCTCACACTGTCACAGCCTGGCAAGGAAATGTACTGAGTGAGTAAAGACATGAATCATCTTATTTCCAGCCTTTTGAAGCTAAAAGCTGGCCTTTGATTGCTGTTTGTGCCCATACTGAACATTCCTCCTACATTCATCTACATCATGTATATCTGAATTTCCAAGATGTCTCATAACACATGTCAGTAGGACCAGTCTCTCATCTTCATCCAAAATTGTCCTTTTTGTTAAATGGAATTGAGTCTAAAATTTAAGTAGTAATGTGTTAATTTTGGAGAGTAAGACTCCTCTTCAAACAGCTAGTATAGAAAAACAAGTCCCTCTACTGATTTGTTTTTAATACCCATCATTTCCCCATAATATCCTCTGGGAAAAGATGTGAAATGAGCTGAAGTTTTCCACTTGCAGAGATTGAGCAGAGAACTGATTCAGCTCTGCTTTTATGTCTTAGAACTATCCAGGGAATCTCTTTAATGCTATCCTAGAATGTTCAGTACTAAAACAAAGGGGCAGTTTTTTGCTTTATCACAGGCATGCTATGTTTAATACATATTTATTAATATTTTCATCTTAGGGAAATCTCAGCATGTAAAAGCAAAAAACAGCTAGCTATACAAAGACTGCTCTGAAGTACTAGTTTGGTAAAAGTTGATTGTTATGGGATCTAAATGTCCCATGAATGACTAACAAATTCAATATTCACAACTGAAATAACAGATACTGGAAAAGAAAAGCAAAAAGAAACTTCTGAAAACATAGACTATGAAAGTATATAATGATGTAAAATGATACAACAATATTTGAGGAGCCAGTATTTACAAATAAACAATGATGTGAGAATGTTAATATTTAGTCCACAGACCTAAGCTAACCATCTGAAACTTTTTTATAAAGCGCTTATGGATTTAGCTGTTCAATTCACAGTAGTAATAACTTCATTTTCTTTCTTAAATACAGTTTTCCTACCTAATGCACCACTGTAGTTCCTGAATTGAGTAAAAAATGCCAACATTAAGCCTGTGTTGGGAAGTGTGTGTGTGTGTTTGTATGTGTGTGTGTGTGTGTGTGTGTGTGTGTGTGTGTGTGTGTGTTTGTGTGTGTGTGTGTGTGTCCCTAAGTGTTATGCAAAGTATCTGGCAGTGGATGTTTCCTTTTCCTCTTCTAGAAAATGTTTCATTCAAGATGTGATGGTCTAAGATTTTCCAAGAGTCTCTCTCTCTCTCTCTCTCTCTCTCTCTCTCTCTCTCTCTCTCTCTCTCTCTCTCTCTTCCTCTCTCATGAAACACCAAATAAGAAATGTAACATGGTTACATTTAGAAAGTGAAACAGGGCACTTGCTACGCAAGCATGAGAACCTCAGTTCTGACTCTCAACATCCAAGAAAGAAAAAAAAAAAAAAAAAAGTAGTGGCCATGCCTGTGTCTATAATTCCAGCATTAGAAGAAGTAGGACAGTGACAATAGATGGCTGGGGATCACTGGCCACCCACCCCAGCCAAAACACATCAAACTCCAGGTTCAATAAGAGACTTTATCTGAAAGGAATAAGGCCAAGATTGATAGAACAGGCCAACATCCTTTTCTGTCACCTTATAGATGACCATGGGGATACACACACACACACACACACACACACACACACACACACACACACACACACACACCAAAACAAAACACATACAAAATAATAGAAATACATTAATCCCAACAGCATTATTACTTACACACCTAATCAAAGAAATCATTTTCTACCAATTAGCAAACTAAAAACCAAATTTATTTCCCTATATAACATATGTAAGAATATATTTTAGAAATGTTACTTTTAGAATATTTAATTCTCAGCTTGGTGGTAGTGATCTGTGTGCTTTTATTCACAGCACTCAGGAGGCAGAGGCAGGTGAATTTCTAAGTTCAAAGCCAGTGTGGTCTACAGAGTGATTCTTAGGACACCCAGGGCTACACAGAGAAGCTCTGTCTCAAAAATCAAAAATAAGAAAAAGAAAATGAACTAACAAAAAAGAATATTTAATTCTCTGTATGATGACGCTATAACTTACTCAGTTTATAAAACTTATGCCATTTTAAAACTATTTTATCTCCAAAATGCAACTTTGATAATGGAAGTGATATAATATAACCATCAAATATAAAAACTAATTTGCTACTCTGGAAACTCATGGTAAACATAGCATTCAATCAAGTTATATATCAGGGCATTTTATTTTTTATTTAAATTGTACATTCCCATTTTTGTCCTTACTACAATTTCACATTGTTTAATTCTTCCCATAGAGAAAATATATTCATGTTCCCTCACAATTACCACTGGAAAGTAATTGCAACACAATTATTCTGAAATTTAATCTTTAAATATGCATAAGTAGTATTTAATCTATTACTTACCAAATTAAACCAGATTTTCTGCTATATGACACAAGGCAAATCTCCTTTGTAAATATATTCTCACAAGTACAAAGTCATAATTGATGTTAGAATTTATCTGCTTTTTAGTCAATACGTTTGCTATAATTCTTACTATAGACTTCTTGGTTAAGAAAGACTTTGATATTCTATTTAACACATCCATATTATCTCAGGCTTTCCTTTAAAAACTGTGAGATCTCTTTTAGGGTCTATTCACAGTGCCAAACAGTAATTAAGCTTCACATACTTATATGAACACATAAGGTTGGGAATTATTCTCCTAGGTATGCTGAGTAGACTCCCAGCAGGGTTTCCTCTATTATTCTGCTGTTAATGAATAAATGGTGCAACAAGATCAAGAAAACCTTGAAATGTGTGCTGAAATAAGATGCCATAGAAAAATTACAGTGTGTGTGTGTGTGTGTGTGTGTGTGTGTGTGTGTGTGTGTGTGTAAAAAGCTAACTTCTAATTTGTATAGAAATCAGTGGAGTCCCAGAGGCTATGTGAAAATCCCCACAGTGCTTTCTGTGAGACTTAAATATAGCAATTATTTAATTATTTGTGGTTACAGTGCAGTAAACCTCTCCTTGATGTATCCTTAGGCATGGACAGAAAGCCGATGTAAGAAAGATTTTAATGTTTTACCTCCATTCTTATACAGTATCTTTTCCTTGATCACCTTTTAGTATGAAAAGGACAGACATTTGTGCTTTTGTTTCTGTGTTTGGGTGTACCCAGGCATCCAACACAGGATCTTGTATACTTTAAGCAGGCAGTGCTACGGTTTGTTTTGTTTTAATACCAGAGAAAGAGAGAGAGAATACTAAACATATTCTACAACCTCTTCCATATGAATAACACTTAACCAGAATGATGCCCACATGAAGACAGCTAATGAGAATCAACCAGACCTAGAAAAATCTCCTTCCCATCTTCTGATATCAATCAGTCTTGCTATAGGTAAATATTGTTAAAGCAATTCCTAAAAGCCCCACAGTTTTGCATTAAGTGGATTCAAGACCAAAGCTTTTAAACCAAAGTTTTAAATGAAAATGTTAACAGAATAAGAAAAACTTTTTCACTATGCAGGAAACAAAGGAAACTTATTTCACAATAAAAGGAAACACAACTGTTAGTTGTTGGGGTTTTTTTGAGATGGGAATCTACATTTTTTTTTATATAGTAATGTTTATTCATGCCTATTTAGAAACATAAACGGCTTAATACTAACAATATTTAACAATAAAATTTTCCTCACCAATTAATACATTTCTACAATATCATTTCAGTGGTCTCAATCTTGTCTATAGTATATTGAACACCAATGATTTGCTCACATTTTACATATTCTGAACAACACAGTTTTGTATATTCTTAATTTAGACTCTTGTATATATATTTAACTATTATATTAGGATAAATTCCTAAGAATAAAGCTACTGAACTGCAATGGGTACTGGCATTTTCTTCATAAATAGCTTGATCACTACAAGTATTACATTCTCTGCCCAATGCCCTCATTTCCAATACTAATGCCATATATTGGTGATTTGTTAATACCTTTGTAGCTTAATTGGAAGTACATGAAAACTATAGTGTTTAGATGCTCCTTTCAGTGAGCAATGTTAAACAGCCTTTCAATTTACTCAGTCTAGTCAGAGCAAGTCAGAGCTTCACAAATGGTTTCAGCAATTAAACATGGCACACTGATATGGGAGCAGTGGTAGGTTCCCATTATGAAAAGCTTTGAAATAAATCACAATTACATGGTGCTGTAAACGTATCCGCTAAGTGTAGGAGCACAATTAGGCATCTAATTATATGGGAAAATGCAATCACATCCCAAGTAGGATCCTAAGCCACAAAACCTGTTCTTACTTGAACCACTTTGCTGCACAAACCCTGGGGCTTGACAATGGTTTCAATACTTGCGGGACTTTCTGCAAATTGGCCCCATTTTTACTTCACACTTCTTCCAGTTGTGACTATCTGATCCTGACACACTTCCTTCATCAGATCCCATTTACGAACTTTCTTGATTTGTTTCAGACCCTATGTCCACCCATATTGCTCATCCAACTTTTATCAGGCAAAATCTCCCAAATGTTATTCAAAGTTTTGCACCTACTCTAAGACAATCACACTAATTAAGAAATAGTAGGTGGTTAGCAGAAGATTTGATATCAACCAGATCATCCTTACAAAGGTTCTTTCCTCCACTTAACTGATACCAACAATGCTTAATTGTCTTTAAAGTTTTCATAAATACAGGGAAGACCTAGAAAACACAGATGTACACATTTCCTTCTCTATTTGTAGCCAGTATAAGAAGGTGTAGCCTGGTTTGCATCAGGGTTTAATTTCAGGATGTGATGCAGAGCCATAGTGCCTATGTGCTGAAAATTACAAGCACGCAATGCATATTATTTCCATACTCCAATGAGTCTATGACATCTTTAAAACACTGTTTCTTGAACAAAGTGTGAAAGACTTGGAAGATCAAGAGAATTTAATAGCCAACTTTATCTATTAACCACAACCCTCTCCTCTCTCTTGTCATTACGATATTGTGGCAATTTAGCCAGTAGCAAAACTCAGCCCTTCTGAGGCAGATCAGAATAGCCCAACTCTTCCTACCGCACTTGGGCAGGGGTTTGCTATCCTCAGGTATTATTATATACCATTGAGTACTGTTAAATGCTATTGCGAATACTAGTCTGACGATGAGATTTCTTTGAAGTCTGTAACATATACGCATGCTATAGTGTTTTGATTCCTGTGAAGGAGTAAAACTGCTGGTAGCAAGCCTGTCCAGCCTTCTCCTCACACCTGTCATCTAAGTAGTCTGTTTCTCAGAAACTGACCAGATTTTCACCTGGTTGCTTTAGACATCACGGCATCACTCAGAAAGTATTCCCTTCGGAAGTGTCACTGCAGCTGAAAACAAGATTTTTTTGTTATTGTTGTTTCTTAAGGGCCTTTGCTCCAGTCACAACTGCTCCAGACATCCTATCCTGACTTTGGAAGGCAGCAATCAGGAAGGGCAAGTCTGGGTAAATGTTATATAGCCTTGCATCTATGCTCGGTGCAGATGGGTTGCAGGGAACCTCTTCAGGAACTCATGGTGATGGCTCACTAGAATTGGTTCCTACAAAGGGTCTGCACTCGATACAGTTAGAAGCTGTGCTAATACTGCTGCAAATGTAATCTTTTTTCTTGTTTTGTTTTTGTTTTTCAAGACAGGGTTTCTCTGTGTAGTTTTGGTACCTGTCCTGGATCTCGCTCTGTAGATCAGGCTGGCCTCAAACTCACAGAGATCTGTCTGCCTCTGCCTCCTGAGTGCTGGGATTAAAGGCATGTGCCACCAGCACCACCACTGCCACCACCGCCAATGCCGCCGCCGATGCCACCTGGGCCTGCAAATGTAATCTTTCACTTACATCCCAAAGCAGTGTCACAGTGTCCTGGTCCCCTCCTTGCTATATCACCAGGCTATTCGGTTAACTTGAGCCAGGTCAGAGGTATTCCCATTTGTTTTTCCAATATTGCAACATTAGTCACCGCAAAAGACTTCTTTATAACAGTCTTATTTTTGCCTGTCTTTTGTTTTTATCAGCGGGAGAACTGGCAGAGTGTTGGCAAGAGAAGGGTCAGGAAAGAGCAGCTTGAAAGACAGCAGTAGCAGCAGCAGAAGGAAGGGTTTCAGAAAGTGTCAAGGTGTGAAGATTTTGGAGCTCCAAAAACCCAAAGCTAGGTATGGTCTCCAAAACTGGAAAAGTTCTAAAGAGCTGCCAAATCCTCCAAGTCCCAACACCACACCATTAGGAACCAAGGAATTGGTGCTCATGACTGCCACTTACTGCTACTGCAGTCCAGGTCACTGGCCTGGCAGTAAGGGTCGTAACAGCCACCTTCTAACCTCCTCGGCTCCCTCAGCTGTAAGATTTTGTCTTGCAAATCTGTAGTCGTAGTTCTTCAGCTCCCAAAGCTTGGAGACATAAGCCTCTGAATCTGCCATGCTTGTCCATAAGCCTTGGATACCGTTGCAAGGCTGAGGACAGTCGACATTGGAATTGTTACTCCTAGAAATCAATTTCCATCTGAGCATAATAAAGCTCACTGGCAACAACAATTGTTCTCCCAGTGTCTCTCAACAAATGAACTGCTTTATCTTTTATTCACTCCAATTTAATTGTCATGTATTTCTTTTCCATAAAGATGTATACAAGCTATCAAAGTCCGCTACTTTCTACATGACAAGCTTATCACGTGTCTATCTAGTATGATTTTTAATCCCCATTTGTTTACTAAGATTTTCACATAAAATTACAACATCTGTTCTTTTAGACTAATGATGGAATCTTACTAAGGTTGCTTTAAACTTAAATCAGTGCATATGTAGTTGATACTTCCAACACCTTCTAGAAGCTTACTAACATTGAAGGAGTTTAATATAAAGCACTATGATTTAATATAAAATAAGAAAGAGGAGAAGAAGAAGGAGAGAGGGAGGAGACTTGGGTAAAAGAGAAGAGAGAAAAGGAGAAAAGAGAAGAGTTAGGGGTAAGAAAAAAAGTGATGACGAGGAGGAAAGGGGATATATTATGGGATTTTTTTAAAATCCAAGACGTTGGTTTAAGAATAATAACTTTACTGTAATCTATAATTTAAAAGATAAGAATACAACTTAGGGCTGAATTTTTGTCACATGGGAGGGTAAAACCATTTTGATAGAACATATCAGGCTGTATGACTGAGTCTAAGAGTGGATCGTTTATTGAGGGAAAGGGCTACAAAAAATTAAGTACAAGAAAAAAAACTTCCAGGAGAAATTGCCAGAAGACTTTGAAGGCACTTTGAAAGTCGTGAATTCTACTCCATTTTTCAGTAGAATTTTTGGAGGAAGTAGAGGATAATAGCAGAGAGATGATGTCAATAACGTGATATTTTGGTGAAGATGGATGAAAAAGAGGCATAAAAACCTATGGCCCAAATAAAGACCTCATTTTAAAAATGCCACTGAAGCCCAACATGTAAACAGGGTGGTAGCACACTTGAGCTTAACCATGGCAAGAAGATATGAGAAAGATGCCAGTCATAGATGCTTTACCAGCATAAGTAACTAAGATAGAGAACGTCAAAGACATGAAGGGTGAACCCCTTTCACCATCAGTCAAGCACCCCTGGAAGCCGGGAGCAGGTAGGACACCTTAGACCTGAAAATGACTGTGTATCATTTGCTACAGTAATTTTAAGTCAACCTACATCCTGGCTCATTTTTAACTGGTATCTGTAATGTCCCCCCTACCATTAAAGAATCATAAAATATGCTGTTTCCGGTGTATTATAAATATTGAATTTTAATATAAACCTGTTAAGTCATTCATTAAGATGTATTTAATGTAAATGCCATACAGATTCTAAATCATACCTTTGAAAACAAGATGAACACATGAGCTCTTCATCAGTCAGTTTTTCTAGAATCAATCACTGTTTTTCTCATTTCTTTGAAGTGAAATTTGTATTGTAAGGTAAATGTAGAATTTAATCTAGTTTAATTGAATTTTATGATTGAAAGTATCTTCTAAGTCAACTTATCATAATTCTCCCTAATAAAAATCTGCATAGGAAATACAATTCTAGTTTTTAGTCCTAATTTTTTGAGATTGAAAAGCTCTAGGTTATAAAAAGCAGAAGAAAGGGAGCTATCTTGTGGAGCCTTGTTAAATTAGTAAGGAGCAGTACAGTGAAATACTATGTGCTATAAGAACTAACAATGGTTCTACTTTCACTTAATAATAGATATCATAGGTATGTCTCAGAGCAAGCCCTCCAGACCCTTAATGTGCATTTGACTTTTTATAAGCAAAAATAATTCTAAAAGATATTTAGAGTGTTAGCAGTTATCACTTGAGAGGGATTCAGTTTAATGCTAGACAAATAAGACACATTTGAAGAAAAACTGCTTATTAAATTTTATTGTCTAAATCCTTGGATTTAAACCATGTGACTATTGAAATACATGTGTCTATATAATTGTAACTAGCATCATGACAAGATAATATGCATATTATAAGCTGTCACTAATAAATGATAACTGCAAAAGTACATTTAAATAAAAATGTATCACCCAATGGGATGAATGAGGTGGGTTTTCCCCTGTGTGAATAAACATTATTTACTAGAGTGCACTACTATAATTACTTTTATGTTCTATCTTTCATGTTATCTGCTGAGAAATGAACTACAAGTAAAAAGACAGAAGGGAGTGTTAGCTGGTCATTTCTATCATTCTAATTTTTTTGTCTCTTTCCAATTATTTTGTCAAAAACACTTATTAATCATTATAAAATTTCATCTTAATTAGATAACATGATACACAATCTTTTATTTTGCTTATAAAACAGACAGCATTCAATTTGTGAAATTACATTACGTGATTGGTTATTTGAGTCATTTACTTTTCAATTTTGTGGAAGTAATAAAAACCCTGCAAAAATACATAAAACAGTTATACTTTTCTTGGAGACATCTTACTGAACAGAAAAAAATGAGAAATAAAATTATCTTTAGTGCCAATGTCTTCCCAACTACCTTTGCATTGAAGTTGTTTCATCTCTTCAAAAACTGGAAATAAATTTTGCTTGCAATCTTGGCGTTGGTTTATGTTTATTTAAATGTTCACCATATGTATACATTACCTAATTAGAAAAGCCAGTCTTTATTATCTGATTTACTGGTCCATTATAATTACGTTCTGACAGAAATTACCTAAGGACATTTCTAGATATGTTTCCTGACTGCACATGCAATGTGACCAGAAGCCTCTCTGTCCAGCTGCAGTGATTTCCCCATCATCACAGGCTATATTACCCTCAAGCCGTGAGCCTGAATAAAAGCTTTTTCATTAAAAAAAACAAATGAATAAATGAAATGCATGTTCTCATGACCACAATCTCCTTCTGACATCTGAGCCTGAAACAGACAAAGCAGAGAGGCTGGTCTGGAGATTTTTGTGGAAATTGGGTGATTGAAAACCAGAGTCTTGTACCAAAGTTTTCATCGTGTGACTTTTACTTACATCTCGTTCATCATCAATTAATGATTCAATAATAGAGGGAGTTACACTACCCAAAGCTCATCAATCTGTTGCCTCACAACATCCTTGTTTAAATCAAAGGACAGGATTCTCCTGTCATACTTCAGGATGTCATACACACAGGAGGGAAAGCATAGGAGTATGTAACATGGATCTTTAAAGGTCTTATTAATAAAAACAAACCCAAAGCCAGGTATTGGGGTGAGTACTGAAAGATCAGAGCAACAGAACCAGCCACAGCTAACTTCACCTCTCCAGTTCCTCAGCTGGTCTTATTTCCTCAAACTGGAGGCCTCTAAGTCCTCGTCCAAATGGATCTCAGCTGAATTGCTGCTCAAAAGCCTAAATGCTTAACAGACCCTAGTTCCTGGTTTTCATGCCTTATATACCTTTCTGCTTCCTGCCATCACTTCCTGGGATTAAAGGCATTTGTCGCCATGCCTGGCTGTTTCCAGTGTAGATGGATCTCTGCCTCTAGAATGCTAGGATTAAAGGTGTGTGTGCCACCATTTTCTGGCCTCTATGTCTATCTAGTGGCTGTTCTGTTCTCTGACTCTAGATAAGTTTATTAAGGTGCACACTATATTGGGGGACACAATATCACCACATAAGAAACTATGGCACAAATAATCTCCTCTGTAAGAAGGACATCACACAAAATGTCCCTCTGCCTGGTGCCTCTAGATTGCCTATAACTAGAAGCAAAGCACTAATATAAGATCCAATATGAGTTATGTTTATAGAGTATCCCAAATGTGAAGGGGCATTAGAGGCAGAGACACTTTCAGGGAGGCATCCAGGTCAACTTTAGGAAAGAAAACAGGAAATCATTTTCTTAAAGCGTCCCTATTTCCCCTCTGGAAGTCTTCCATTTCATTTTCTTTTATTTTAAATTACAATTTATCTATTTTGTGTCAGGGGTAGGGAGGAGGCATGAGTATGTGTGCCTCAGCACCCATGTGGAGATAAGAGGACAACCTGCAGGAGTCAGGAGTCAGGAGTCAGTTCTCATCATCCACCTGATGAGTTCAGATGGCTGAACTTGGGTCTGAAGGCTTGGCAACAAGAACAGGCATGTTTACTCATCAATTCCTCATGCCAGCCACCTCTTTGAAAGCTTCAAGGTACCTTGAGTGGTGCCTATCTTTAGAAGCTAACACCAATTTACCATTTACTGTACCTGGGAACAGTATAAACCAGATAACCCTAGCCCCAAAGCATGACTAGTCAGAAACTTCTCTTTTTCTCTGGGGAAAGAAAAGGAAAGAAAAAACTGAATATTTACACAATATCCATAAGACTTTTCTAAAAGAGCTTTTGCTGTAGTCAGCAAGTGGAGATAAGCAAACTAAGTCAGGTTTCATTCTCCATGTGCAAGTCATACAGAAAATGCCCTCATAAACACATGTCAGAAAATATACATGGGGGAGAATTTTGAGTCAGGGGCCTTTGTTTTATTTTGTGTTTGCTTGTTGTTGTTCTCTGTAACTTTTGTCCAGTGCTGATAGGAACTCAAGGCTTTTAACTCAGTAGTTCTCTACCACTGAGCCACATCTTGCACCCACATTGACTCAGGACAAATTCAGGAAAACAAAGATGACCAGTTCTATAACCTGCCATGATGAAGGGTAGGAAGAAGTAAAATCTCAATTATTATAATAACAGTTGCATTTATTTCTCAATGTCCCCCCCCAAAAAAAAATTACCCGTGAAAAAGAAACACCCTTAGAGGTGCCTGAGCTGGGACCTACCTCATTATTCATCTGACTTCTTTCTCTCTAGTCACAAATGCTCCTGTGGCTTCTTAACAGAGAGTTTGGACTAAATGGGATAACATTTGTAAAACATAACACCATATCACCGTTATGAACCTGAAGCTGAACTTGCAATGGTACAATTTAGAATGAAGTTAGGAACTTCAGCAAAAACATAAACTTATTAACTTAATCCATTTAGAACTGAAAGAGACTATGATTCAGGTAGCCTAGGTTTGAATCCTAGGCTGGGTCCTAGTGGGTCATATACATAATCTCTACCATATACTAATGCTCCCTGAATATTGTTTAAGCCTCCAGGGAATATTTGGCTTACAGGATTGATTAAAAAAAAAATACTGACAATGCTTGTGCAGGCACTATTACGTACAATGTTTCCGGTCAGAGCAGGTGCTCAGAAAATAGTAAATATATTGGTGGAGATTAATGAGACACATCTTTTCACTACTTTTAGTAAGATTTTTCTCTATATACCTGGTCACTTCTTTCTCTGCTAGTAAACAAACTGAACTTCTTAAAGCTTATTTGAATATCTTTATATTTGAGAGAAATGGAAAAACATGTAAAAAACAAACATGTAAATCCATATTTTGGATATTCAAATGGAGAAAATAATCCTATCATAGATAAAACTGGTCTAGAAAGATGTGTGTGTGGGTTATTGAATCAGCTTTATATTCTTTAGACATATCACCTGCCACATAGTGTTGCTGGGGAGGAGGTGAGAAGGCACAGAGTCTGTGGTACAGACTATGGGAGTCAGGTAAAAGTCAAACAGAAGACTGGTTTATTTAGCAATGGGGAAAGTCTTATATACTCTTCTCCCAGAACCCAGGCTGCTTCTCAATCTGATGACATGGCATGGTTGCCCCTCACTGTCTGGGCACAATCAGAACCTCTAATGGCCTCTGTTGCTAGGCTCCCAGGCAGACTCCAGTTTGACTCATCTCTCAGCCTCATAGATCTTATCTTCCTACAATGTAGGATCACAGTCAGCATCAGAGCTTCTTTGACAGAGTGGATGGCCACAGTAGAGTCACATTGTTAGAAGTAAATGCTACAAGTTTAGAAAGAATGAAAAACAGTTTGATATATAATAGTGTCATCACATTTCAAATTATAAACAGATTCCAGTATTTTCAACAATTTGTTTAAAAAAATAAATGATCTTACAAATGCTACAAACAAGAGTATGTCATTTCTTCAAATTCTTTAACATTTTAGGAATTGAATTTACCTTTTCCAAAGGATCCAACTATAGATACTACACATTTCCTTGAAAACATAGGAGGTATTATAACACGGTATTGCACAGAAGTTGCCTTATAGTCATAGTTCTTAATTTCACATGCAATCAAAGTAATAAGGATCTGGCTGGTGTTAAGGACCAATACACAAGTTGAAATCCATAGCTGATCCTGGAACTGGGACTAAGAACCTATAGGTAGGTAGGTCATAGACCTTAGGGGAGAATGTGCTCTGTTACATGGACATAATGTTAACTTCTAATGACTAAATATTATACCCATAGAACATTTCATTGGTTAACTCTTGTTAGTGGAGCTCCTTTTTGCAATGATGGTGATTTACAGACCCACAACTGAGCAAGGTGAAGAGAATCAGACACTTGAAAGTTCAGCTTTAAACAGGGACATCTATGTCTACAACCTTCCTTCCATGAGTTAGGAATCACTGTAGAAAAGGGAGCAGAAAGATTCAAAGATCTGTTGGTGGAAATGATACTTTTTGGACAAAACAGGGAAGTTGCACGTATGAATTTATAGCAGTTGAGACAGCACACACAAGACCTCTACAGGTTCAAAATTCTGGCTTAGAAAGTTGAGGTGATCACAAGGTCTCAACCCTGGATAAGTATCTATTGGCATTTGAAGTCTGTGAAGAGAAGGAGTGTCAGCTTTCTTTAAAACTGAAACATTAGGTGGGTAGACCTCAAGTGAAGAAAAAGTACAGAACAAACTAGAAGAAAGAAGACACAAAGCTGAATGAGAAAAAAAAAACAAAACGGGGATTGAGTCTGAAAGAAATGAGGGGAGATGATAAATACAACCAAAATACATTGTTAAATGTTCAAAAATTAATTTAAAAAATCAGGGGTTAAAGAATGATGAATGAGAAAATAAAGCATTCAAAGCTTATTTATAGTGATATTTTATTTGTATTGAAATGTGATTTTATTTGTATGTCAATAAAATTGCCTTGAGGTCAGAGCAAGCCAGAGCAGAAGCCGAGCAGTAGTGGGGCACGCCTTTAATCCCAGCACTTGGGAGGCAGAGCTAGGAGGATCTCTGTGTGTTCAAGGACACAGCCAGCATGGCAGGCACACGCCTTTAATCTCAATACCAACCATAGACGACCTGGAGGTCTGTACAAACAGGCAGTGACAAGGAGGTCATGTGGCTAGGTTTACAACCAATGAGAAAACAGAACAGAAAGTCTTTAAATAGACAAAATAGACAGGACGCACAGAAGTAGGTCGCTGGCGGAGAGGAGGAACCGCAGAAGCAGTGAAGGGTAAGGTTTTCCGCTTTTGCTCTGACCTCGTGGTTTTTAACTCTGCAATCGGTTCTGTGTTTCTTATGTAACAAGCTGGTTACATCTACAATTGGTGCCCAACGTGGCAAGAATTCATTAAAAAACCGCTTGCCTTGGCAGTGGGTCCGGCTTCCCGCCTGGGCGGGCCTGGCTCCCTAGCTCCAGCTTAGCCCGGTCTAACCCAGGCCTAGCTCAGCTTAGGACTCAGGCCCAACCTACCTTAGCTACAGGCGGTTACAGTGCTACGAACAACTCAGGCCTGCGGGAGCTACCGCTAATTGCAGGAGCTACACGCAACTGCAGATAGGCTGCTTTTGGCTGAAAACGCCAGCACACGCGGTCGGTCGGAGCTTAAGGAAGCCAGAGCCCAGGCTCGACTGGGCTCAGACCGGAACATTGAAGCGGTTGGATTCAAGCTTTTAGCCAGAATGTGCCTACGCTATCTTGCTTTCTCTCTCTCTCTCTCTCTCTCTCTCTCTCTCTCTCTCTCTGGATTCCCACCTTGGATGCTAGGTAGCTGTTTTGAAATTCCCTCGGATTTCTACTGTTCTACGCAGAATTGGTAAGTCATTTATATCAGATATTTTAAAGGAAACTATTTAAAAGAGATTTTTTCCACATTAAAAAAAAAATGGGTTTTATGTGTACATTGGAAGAAAATTGGGCTTTGTTTGAAATTTTAGGCAGTATGGTAATGGAACAACTATATGAGAAGATTAATGTTGATCGAATTATGTACATTATTAATCTTCTTATCCTTATTTTACTATTTAAAAAGATGGTCAATTTAAGTGCCAGGATAAAAATTTCAGAAAAACCTGTTAAACCTGTTAAAATGAATTATAGAGAAATTCAGATTCAGACAGAAGAAATTAACAGTGAAGTTGTGTCAGGATTGGATTATAAGGTTACAGAAAGAAAGCCTGTTTTCACACAATCACCCTTAATTTATCCGGTAACCATACAACAACAACCTGGTCAAGTGACTACACAAAATATTTGGACTCCAGTTGAAATGTTAAACTTACGAAGGTTTAAGGAGGCAATAATATCTTATGGCATGCATTCTCCATATGTAAAACAAATGTTAAACTCCTGGTCAACTTATAATAGAATTATACCACAGGACTGGCGGGAGCTGGCACAGGTGATTCTGGAACCCGGACAGCAGCTCCAGTGGCAAATGTGGTTCAAACAGGAAGCTAAAAACATAGCAAAACAATGTAGTGATAGAGGTATACAAATCTTCCAGGATCAGCTTGTTGGAGAAGGCCAATATGCTACAGTACAAACACAATGTTTATATGATATGCAAACTCTAATTCTATGTCGAATGGCAGCCTTAAATGCATGGGACAGAGTTGAGGAAGCAGGGAAGAAAACTGAGTCATTTACAAAGGTTATACAGGGCCCAAAAGGATCTTTCACAGATTTCTTACAAAGACTGACTTCAGCAGTAAAGAGAATGGTCCCAAATTCAGAAGCTAGCCAGATAATAATTGAATCTTTGGCTTTTGAGAATGCAAATGAAGCATGCAAGAGAATAATCAGGCCGTTAAAGGTGAGATCTGCACCCTTGGAAGATTGGATTAGAGACACGGTTAATGTTGAGGCTCATGATCATGATAATATGTGGGTAGGAGAAGCAATTTCAAGAGGTTTGAGGAATGTTAGATGTTTTGGATGTGGAAAGCAAGGACATTTGAAAAGGGACTGTAAACAGGGCACTTCTAGAAACAATGTTTCTTCAAGGAACAATGGCAACAGAATGCCCCTTCCTTCAGGAGTATGTAGAAGGTGTGGTAAGGGAAGACACTGGACCAATGAATGTAGATCAACAAGGGACAGACAAGGTAATACTTTGCCTCAGTCTTTGGGAAACTCCCAGAGGGGCCTCAGGCAGGCCCCTCCAGTGAATCCAGTTCAGACCTTTCCTGCAATCGTAGAGGAGGCCCCTACTCAGAGCAGTTAAATGACCAAATGCCTATTGGAATAAACCAGGCTACTCAGAGTAATGGAACAACTGAGACAGAGAGAACAGAAAATTCAGGAGAAACCATAAAGAAAATTTTTTGGCAAACTTCTATAAATGAAAAAAGACCAAAATTAACAATAAAAATAAATGGTGTTTTGTTGTATGGTCTGGTAGACACAGATGCTGATGTTACCATAATTGCACCAGAATTTTGGCATCCATCTTGGCCTCTTCAGGAGGTAAATGTTCAACTATTAGGAATTGGAACATTATCTCAAGTGAAACAGAGTGCAAGATGGCTCGAATGTATAGGCCCAGAAGGACAGAGAGGCAGATTAAAACCATATGTGGCTAACATAGCCATGAACCTGTGGGGTCGAGACCTGTTACAACAATGGAATACTCAGATTAACATCCCTCCAACCTCAGAAATAAATAATAAACTAGCACATGTTTCTGAGAGAAATATTAGAAGGTATTATTCTAATGAGTGGTCACCAGCCATCCATATTATAAAAGAACAGGGCAGAAAAACTGATAATCTTCCAAAGGCACCAACAGCTCTACCTTTAAAATGGTTAACAGGTAAGCCTGTATGGGTTCATCAATGGCCTTTAACAACAGAGAAACTCCAGGCTTTAGAAGAGCTGGTAGAAGAACAGTTAAATGCTCAGCATATTGAAGAATCTACCAGCCCATGGAATTCTCCTGTATTTGTTATTAAAAAGAAATCTGGTAACAGACCTTAGAGCAATTAACAAAGTAATTCAGCCAATGGGCTCTCTACAATCTGGAATTCCTTTGCCTACTCTCTTACCTAAAGGATGGCCTCTCATAGTTATCAATTTAAAAGACTGTTTCTTTTCAATACCCCTACAAGAAAAAGACAGAGAAAGATTTGCTTTCACGGTGCCTACTTACAATAATTCTCAACCGATTAGAAGATTTCAATGGAGAGTCCTCCCACAGGGAATGTTGAATAGTCCAACCCTGTGCCAATATTTTGTACAACAGCCCTTGGAAGTGATATGTAAAAAATTTCCTAAATCTATAATTTATCATTATATGGATAATATTTTACTAGCTGACTCAATTGCAGATACTTTACAAAGAATGTTTGAAGAAGTAAAGAAAATACTGCCTTGCTGGGGATTACAAATTGCTCCTGAAAAGATACAAAGAGGAGATTCTATTAATTATTTAGGATATAAAATAGAGCTACAAAAAATTAGACCTCAAAAGGTACAAATTAGGAGAGATCGCCTACAGACTCTTAATGACTTTCAAAGATTATTTGGGGACATTTCTCATCCACGAACTATTGTTGGGGTAAAAAATGATGAACTGAATAATTTGTTCAAAACCTTAGAAGGTGACAAGGACTTAAATAGTCCAAGAGAATTATCACCTGAGGCTGAGAAAGAATTGGCCTTGGTAGAAAAAAAAGTACATGATGGACATGTAGATCGTATTGATCCAAAGCTGGATTGCATTTTGGTTATTTTACCTTCTAGGCATTCTCCTACAGGAATATTAATGCAGAGAGAAGATATTATATTGGAATGGATATTTTTACCAAATGAACCAAATAAAAAATTAAAAACTTATGTGGAAAAAAATCTCTTACTTAATTTTGAAAGGAAAATTGAGACTTCGTCAATTAGCAGGAATAGACCCAGCAGAAATTGTTGTACCTTTAACTAAAGAGGACATTGAAAAATTATGGACAGAAAGTGAACCTTGGCAAAGAGCTTGCAGTAATTTTTTGGGAGAAATTAACAGCAAGTATCCTAAAAGCAATAGAATTGATCTTATAAAGAGAGCTGATTGGATCTTGCCTCGAATTGTACGTGAAAAACCCATATCTGGAGTTCGGACATTTTATACAGATGCCAACAAACAAGGAAAGGCAGGTTACAAATCAGAAAATTTAAGTAAAGTGGTTCATAGTCCTTATAATTCAGTTCAAAAATCGGAATTGTATGCTATTCTGTTGGTATTAATGAATTTTTCAGAAACTCTCAATATAGTTACTGACTCTCAGTATGCTGAAAGAGTGGTATTACATATTGAGACTGCAGAATTTATCCCTGATGCTTCAGAATTAACCCCACTATTTATTCAATTACAAGATAAAATCAGGGAAAGGAGTCATCCTATATATATAACTCACATCCAATCCGATACTGGTCTGCCAGGCCCTCTAGCACAAGGTAATGATGAGATTGATAAATTATTGATAGGAAATGTGCTGGAGGCCTCAGAATTTCATAAGAAACATCATGTCAATAGTAAAGGTTTAAAAAAGGATTTTTCCATAACCTGGCAACAAGCCAAGGAATTTGTAAAGAAATGTCCTACTTGTTCCTTCTACAATCAGACACCATTACCAGCAGGATGTAACCCAAAGGGTACTCAGAGGAATGAAATCTGGCAGATGGATGTGTTTCACTTTGCAGAATTTGGAAAATTGAAATACGTACACCATACTATCGATACTTATTCAGGATTTCAATGGGCAACTGCTTTGAGTTCTGAGAAAGCTGATTCTGTAATCACTCATTTGCTAGAAGTTATGGCCATCATGGGTATACCTGCGCAAATTAAAACTGACAATGCTCCAGCATATGTCTCTATTAAAATGAAACAGTTTTTTGCTTATTATAATATAAAGCATATTACAGGTATACCACATAATCCTACAGGCCAAGCAGTTATAGAAAGATCCAACAGAACTCTAAAGGACATGATAAATAAACAGAAAGGGGTAACAAAAACCCCCAGAAATAGACTGCACAATGCTCTATTAACTCTGAATTTTCTCAATGCTAATGAGAAAGGAACAACAGCTGCAGAGAGACATTGGTTAATAGAAAAAACAACAGAATTAAATCAGCCTATATACTTCAAGGATGTGCTGACCTCAGAATGGAAACCAGGCATGTGTTACGTTGGGGACGAGGTTTTGCTTTTGTTTCTCCATGAGAACATAAGCTGTGGGTACCATCAAAACTGATAAAGGTTCGATTTGAACAAGAGAGACCTCTTAATTAGAAGAGGTGATAGTTCATCAACCAACATGACCATCCAGTTTAAACTCACTTATACCATTAAACATGCCTTTTCATTTAATCAGATATAACTTGCCAAAAGGGGACCTCCCCAAAATTAGTCTTGGGGAAGGGTTTTTGTTTTTGTCTTTTAGGAGAATGAAGGCTAAGGAATCTGAAGAACACTGGACAAATGAGACAACTGAAGAAAAAGGACAAATCATCTGTCCCAGGAAAAAAGAGTAAAATGGCCTATTGGTATATCATCTACAAAACTGCATATGGAGCTAACTTTCATTGTGGCAAAAGTTAGCCACTGGACAACAAAGTATCCTCGAATCAACTGCTAGCAAACAGGACAGACAGGACATGAAACCAAGGACTACCAATTCTTGCCAAAACAAGTGTGGTTGTGGCTTTAACAAAAGGCATCTTCTGAAGCCAGGACAATATGGCACCATCCCTGAAGTGAGTGACCTTTGCAATCTCTAAAAGGTACCGTGCCCTTTTCTTCGAAGGCAGCTGAACAGGGAGTGGGCCAATGGCTTCTTATATGCAATGGAACAGCAGATGAAACAGTTATTCTTGAAGAATAACTAAGCTCACCTCTCTCAATAGTAGACTGGCGTTTAATAGAGAGATGTGGAGAAGAACAGGATGCCAAGATGAAGCCACATATACACAGCCAAGAAAAATGGACAGCTGAATTGAAAAGACATCAATAATTTCCAGAATTTAAAATCCTGAATCATGACATGACACTAATGGAATTCAGGTGTTTCTGGTACATGGACTGCTCTCACTAAATGTGAGGTCAAACTGTTGACCTTGTATACATCTTAGTTCACAAAAGAGTCTGTCAGATACGCTAAGCCTGTAGGCTGAAGATGATGCCCCAACACTGTGGAGAAACCTCAGGTGACTGTCCAGGCAGCTGGCTGTTTCTGTCAACTCACATTTTTTTTTGAAGCTGCTTGCATGCACTTCTTGTTTTTATTTTTTATTAGGTAGTATTATTTCCTTCTTGGGTCTCTGAGGGAGTTGAAGATCAGTTAGTTATAGTTATAATTATCTTTGTTAAGGATTTCAGAAAAACTCACTAAGAGCTCTAAGTGTATAAATTTGAAAGACGTTATAAGACAGTTCCGTTAGCTATATAAGTTAGGATAAAAAGTGAATCAGGTACATTCTGGACTTATCAAAATAGGATAGATAATGGAATTATTTTCTCTGAATTTGTCAAATACAAATGGACTAGACATTGTTTAGGTATTTATTGTTTGTATATATGGTATATATAGTTATTGTACTTTTTTTTCTTATATTAGGTATAACTTTTTCCTTTTTTTCTTTTTATTAAAATAGAAAAGGGGAAATATAGTGATATTTTATTTGTATTGAAATGTGATTTTATTTGTATGTCAATAAAATTGCCTTGAGGTCAGAGCAAGCCAGAGCAGAAGCCGAGCAGTAGTGGGGCACGCCTTTAATCCCAGCACTTGGGAGGCAGAGCTAGGAGGATCTCTGTGTGTTCAAGGACACAGCCAGCATGGCAGGCACACGCCTTTAATCTCAATACCAACCATAGACGACCTGGAGGTCTGTACAAACAGGCAGTGACAAGGAGGTCATGAGGCTGGGTTTACAACCAATGAGAAAACAGAACAGAAAGTCTTTAAATAGACAGGACGCACAGAAGTAGGTCGCTGGCGGAGAGGAGGAACCGCAGAAGCAGTGAAGGGTAAGGTTTTCCACTTTTGCTCTGACCTCGTGGTTTTTAACTCTGCAATCGGTTCTGTGTTTCTTATGTAACAAGCTGGTTACATCTACACTTATTTCTTCTGCAGTATATAACTTTGGACAAGTTACCCTTGATCCATCTAAAGCTGGACTTACCCATCTTGATGGATTTTAATACATTTTTAAGTTAGTTTGACGAAATAAGTGAGCTAACTCAGATAAAATGCCAGTACAGGTCAAAGAAATTCATGAAGACTCATCAAATACATCATATTACTGTTAGATATAATGCTATTATTGCTGCCCCTGAACTGTAGGGATGGAATAGAAATCGCATAAGTAGTAGCACTACTCTTCTTATTAACAATACTATATGTAATTAATCCCAGCAATCTCAGGGGTGGGGATGCAGGCAGATCTCAGTGGGTTTGAGACCATTATGATTAGATAGTGAGATTGAGGTCAGGTAGGACTACACAATGAGATCTTGTCTCAAAACAACACCAACAAAAGTTTTATATGTAAATATTTTAAAAGTCCAGTTCAGTTTCCTCACTACATCAAAACCTCTTGATAAGTATTTAACATAACTACTAACAAATATGTGAATTGACAATATACACATATTCCATGATTAGTTATGCTTGCATAATATAGATGGTAAATATAAAATATTTCATTTCACCATAAGAAATAAAAATTAAACTTAGCTGGCTTCACATTTTATACCTTGCTTCACTCAATTATATTCCAAAAAACTTATTTTGGGTTACAGAGAGATATTTTAGTTTTGGCAGACCACAGTGTGTAGATATTAATACAATAAACTTCCTAATTCATCTATGTTGGTTCACCTGCCAGGAAAATATATGCAAATCAAAGAATACTATTTGATTAAAGAAAATCAAAAGAATTGACTTGCATTAGCATTGCTCATGAAGTCCAACTTTAGCTTAGAAAGCAGTAGTTTTATCTTTTTTAACTTTAACTGAGTGGTCTTTTGTTACAAATACTAAAGTACAGAATTTTGTCCCCAGGGATACTCACAGATAATTATTAGCCAAGTAAGCTGTCATTAACCCTAGTAATGCATTCAAAATGTTTCAAAGCATTATATACCAGAAATATTTTCAAAACAGCAATAACAAAAAACAGATTTTAATTCTGATGCCCATACAAATACCACTTGAAAGCAGTAACAGGAAGCACAGTCTGTGGAAAGTTTCAGAGTCATTGTTATGTTTACAAAATTAGATTTTTCATTTTTCAGCTAAACTATATATGTAAGCTGAAAGAAAAAAGCCACATGATCATCTCATTAGATGCCCAAAGAGCCTTTGACAAAATCCAACATCCCCTGATGATAAAAGTCCTGAAGAGATTAGGATGCAAGGGACATAACTTAACTTAATAAAAACTGTACAGCAAGCCTATAGCCAACACCAAATTAAATGAAGAGAAACTAATACACTTCCTCTGAAATCAGAAATAAGTCAAGGTTGTCCACTGACTCAATAGAGTACTTGAAAATTTAGCTAAAGCAATAAGACAAATGAAGGAAATCAAGAGGATACAGTTATGAAAAGAAGTCAAAATATTGATACTTATAGGTAATATGAAAGTATATATAAGTTACCCTAGAATTTCCACCAGGGAACTCTTACAGCTGAAAAACACTTTCAGAAAAGTGTCCAGATACAAGATTAACTCAAAATAACTCAGCATGGTTTTGAGTTATATATACACAAATGACAAATGAAAAAGAAATGACTGAGAGAGAAATCAAGGAAACAACACACTTCACCATAGCCTCAACTAATGTAAACTAACCAAGTAATTGAAAGTCTTGTATGACTAAAATCTTCAAGTCTTTGAAGAAAAAAAAAAAAAAAACTAAAGACAATATCAGAAGATAGAAAGATCTCCCATTGTCATAGATGGGTGGATTAACATAGTAAAAATGCTCATTCAACCAGAAGCAAAATACAGATTCAACTCAATACCAATAAAATTTCAATATAAGCCATTACAGAACATAAAGACAATTTTCCATATGAAAAAAATAGAAAAATACAGGATATTTAAAATTATCTTGATCAATAAACAAATTGCTAGAGAAATCAACATGCCCAATTTCAAGTTGTATTACAGAGCTATAGTAATTAAAACTGCATGATATTGACATGAAAACAGACCCAATGATTAATAAAATAAAATTGAAGACTGAGACATAAATCTACATGCCTATGGACACCTAATTTTTTATAAAGAGGCCAGAAATGCACACTAGCATAAAAAATCATCTTCAACAAATGGTGCTGGTCAAACTGGATGTCTACATTTAGATGAATGCAAATAGATCCATATTTATCATCCTGCACAAAATTCAAGTCGAAGTGGATCAAATACCTCACATAAAGCTTTATGCACTGAACCTGACAGAAGAAAAAGGGGCAGACTCCAGATTGGCTCATAAGAAAGAATATTAGGTCTGTTATTCCTTGTTCTCCCTTTCTGTTCTTGATCTAGCTGGGATCTCCTGCTCCCCTAAGCTTTCTTTCCTTCAAACCTTGCCCTTCATTACTCCCACTGTCTCATCCATTTCTCTGTCATTGGGTGATCCCTGTGTCTTTCCTAGAGTCCCGTTTCTAGGTAGCCTCCCTGGAGTTGTGTAGCAGTCTAGTCATCTTTGTTTTACATCTAGTATCCTCCTATGGGTGAGTACATATCATGTTTGTCCTTCTGAGTCTGGGTTACCTCACTCAGGTTGATTTTTTCTAGATCCATCCATTTGCCTGCAAACCTCATGATGTCATTGTTTTTCTCTGCTGAGTAGTACTCCATTGTGTATATGTACCATATTTTCTTTATCAATTCTTCAGTTGAAAGGCATCTAGGTTGTTTCCAGGTTCTAGCTATTACAAAAAGTGCTGAATACAGACCATGATAAATGAAGACCACATGAGAACAGGAATAGGCAGAGTGCTCGAGAGGTCCCCTGAAATCCACAATGATATATCCTCTGTAGACTGCTGGCAATGGTCGAGAGAAAGCCTGATCTGACCTAGTCTGGTGATCAGATGGCCAAACACCCTAACATTGGAGCTGGAACTCTCATCCAATACCTGATGGAAGTGGATGCAGAGATCCAGGTGGAGCTCCATGTGTCCAATTGTCAAGAAAGAGGAGGGACTGTAAGAGTGTGAATTGTTGAGACCAAGATTGCAAAAAGCACAGGGACAAAGAGCCAAACGAATGGAAGCACATGAATTATGAACCAAAGGCTGTGGAGCCCCCAGCCAGATCAGACCCTCTAGATAAGTGAGACAATTGAATAGCTTGAACTGTTTGGGAGGCATCCAGGCTGTGGGACCAGGACTTGTCCTTAGTGCATGAGCTGGCTGTTTGGAATCTTGGGCTTACATAGGAACACTTTGCTCAGCCTGGAAGAAGGGGACTGAACCTGCCTGTACTGAATCCACTATGTTTAAATGAATCCCCAAGGGAGTCTTGGCCCTGGAGGAGATGGGAATGGAGGGGAGGGCCTGGAAGGAAGGTGGGAGTGGGAGTGGGAGGGGCTGACAGGGGAACCCATGGCTGATGTTTAAAATTAAAACACAAATATAATAATAATAATAATAATAATAATAATAATAATAAATTTTAAAAATCTGTAAAAAAAGTATATTAGTATATTAGGTCCATATCTTCACTAGCATGAGCTGTAGTTTGTTTTATTGATCTTAGTTATTCTCACAGGTTTAAGGTGGAATCTCAAAGTTGTTTTGGTTTACATTTCTCTGGTGGCTAAGGATGATGAACATTTTTTTTGGGATTTCTGTATTGAAAATTCTTTATTTATATTTGTACCCTCATTTTAAAATTAGATTATTTGGTATTTGTGATATCTAGTTTCTTTAGTTCTTTATCTATTTTGGAAATCAGCCCTCTGTCAGATGAATGAATGGTATGTGGTAGGACAGGCCCTATCAGGTCTATCAACAACAACAAAAACAAAAAAATAGCAGGAATGAACAATCACATGTCATTAATATCTCTTAATGTCAATGAATTTAATTCAGCCATAAAAAGACTCAGGCTGGCAGAATGGGTATAAAAGCAGCATCCATCTTTCTGCTGCATATAAGAAGAAAGACACCTCAATATCAATGACAGACATTACCTCAGAATAAAGAGTTAGAAAATAATTTTCCAATCAAATGGACCTAAGAAACAAGCTTGTGTACCTAACCTATTATCTAACAAAATAGACTTCAATTTAAAATTAATCAGAGAGATGAAGAAGGATATTTCATATTAATTACAGGAAAAATCCATCAAGATAAAGCCTCAATTTTGAATATTTATGCCCCAAATACAAGGGCACCCACATCTGAGGAAAAACCATTACTGAAACTTAAATTACACATCAAACGCCACACACATAGTGGGAAACTTCAGCACCACACTCTCACCAATGGATAGGCCTGCCAGACAGAAACTTAACAGAGAAATAAAGGGAACTATCAGTTGTTATGATTCAAATGGACATAACGCTCATCTGCATAACATTTCACCCAAACACAAAAGAATATACCTTCTTTGCAGCACTTTATAATCTTCTCTAAAACAGAGCACATACTCTGCCACACACACACACAAAAATCTCATTAGACATACAAAAAAAATTGGAATAATCCTCTGTATTTTATCAGATCACATGGCTTAAAGTTAGAATTCAACAACAGCATAAATTACAGAAATCCTACAATCTCATGGAAAATGAACAAAGCTAAAACTGAATCACTACTAGGTCAAGGAAGAAATAAAGCAAGAAATTAAAGACTTCCTAGAATTCAATGAAAAAAAAATGCACAACACACCCAAATTTATGGAACACCATGAAAGCAGTGCTAAGAGGAAAGTTCATAGCCCTAAATGCCTACATAAATAATTTAGAGAATGTTCACACTAGTGACTTAACAGCACACCTGAAAGCTCTAGAACAAAAAGAAGCAAGCTCATTCAGGAGGAGTAGATGCCAGGAAATAATTTTATTGAGGGCTGAAATCAATAATATAGAAACAAAGAGAACAATACAATGAATCAATGAAACAAAGAGTTGGTTCTTTGAGAAAATTAAGAAGATAGAAAAACCATTATCCAAACTAACCAAAAGGCAGAGAGATAATATTCAAATTGACAAAATCAGAAGTTAAAAAGGGGACATAAAAACAGATACTGAGGATATCCAGAAAATCATTAGGACATACTTTGAAAATATGTACTCTACAAAATCAGAAAATCTAAAAGAAATGGACCTATTGTCTGGATAGGTACCACATACCAAAATTAAACAAGACCAGATAAACAATTTATATAGATATATAACCCCAAAGGAAATAGAAAGAGTCATTGAAAGTCTCTCCAAAATCAGCCCAGGGCCGGATGGTTTCAGAACAGAATTCTACCAGAATTTCAAAGAACAGCTAATACCAATACTTCTAAAAATGTTCTACACAATAGAAACATAAGAAACACTATCAAACTCTTGTTTATGAGGCTACAATTAACCTTGATCAAATAGGCTTCTTCCCAGAGATGTGGGGATGGTTCAATATACAAAAATCTGTGAATGTAATACACCATATAAACAAACTGAAAGAAAAAACTCACGTGATTATCTCATTAGATGGTGAAAAAGTTTTCAATAAAATCCAACACCCTTCATGATAAAGGTCTTGGAGAGGCCAGGGATACAATGAACTTACCTAAACATAATGAAGGCAATATACATCAAGCAAACAGCCAACAACAAACTAAATGGAGAGAAAATCAAAGCAATTCCATGAAAATCAGGAATAAGACAAAGCTGTCCACTCTCTATATTTATTCAATATAGTACAAGAAGTTCTAGTAAGAGTAATAAGACAACAAAAGTAGATCAAGGGGATACAAATTGGAAAGGAAGAAGTCAAACTTTTGCTATTTGCAGATGATATGATAGTATAAATAAGTGACCTCAAAAATTCTACCAGGGAACTCCTATAGCTGATAAACACCTTCAGTAGCTCTCCTATTTACAAATGTTAAATGAGCTGAGAAAGAAATGAGAGAAACCTCACCCTTTATGATAGCCACAAATAACACAAAATATCTTGTGGTAACTGTAACCAAACAAGTGAAAGACATGTACGACAAGTACTTCAAGTCTTTAAAGAAAGAAATTGAATACCATATCAGGAAATGGAAAGATCTCCCATGCCCTTGAATAGGTAAGATCAACACAGTAAAAATGGCAGTCTTACTGAAAGCAGTACAGCTTCGATACAATCCCCATTAAAATCCCAAAACAATTCTTCACAGATCTCAAAAGAACAATACTCAACTTCATATGGAGAAAAAAAACAGGATAGCCAAAACAATCTTGTACAATAAAGAACTTCCAGAAGTATCACCAGCCTTGACTTCAAGCTGTACTATATGGCTATAAAAACAGCTTAGTATTGGCATAAAAACAGACACATGACATGGATCAATAGAATTGAATTGAAGACCCTGACATTAATCCACACACCTATGGACACCTGATTTTTAACAAATAAGGCAAAATTGTATATGGAAAAAAGAAAGCATCTTCAACAAAATGATGCTGGCATAACTGGATATCAATATGTAGAAGATTGAGAAAATAGATCCATATCTGTCACCATTTACAAAACTCAATTCCAAGTGGATGAAGTACCTCGACATAAATCCAGTTACACTGAATCTGATAGAATGGAAAGTGGGAAGTACCCTTCAATGCATTGGCACATGAGATCACTTCTTAAATATAACATGAGTGCCACAGACATTGAGAGCAACAATTAATAAATAGGACCTCCTGAAACAGAGAAGCTTCTATAAGGCAATGTTGATGGTCAATAAGACAAAATGCCAGCCTACAGAACTGGAAAAGATCTTCACCAACCCCACATGTGACAGAGTACTAATTTCCAAAATATATAAAGAACATAAGAAAATAGATATCAAAATACCAAATGATCCATTGAAAAAAAAATGAGATACATATCTAAACAGAGAATTCTCAAATGGCCGAAAGACATTTAAGGAATTGCTCAACATTCTTATCCATCAGAGAAATGCAAATCAAAATGACTTTGAGATTTGATACCATCTTATACCTGTCAGAATGGCTAAGATCAAAAACAGTGATAACAGCTTATGTTGGAGAGGATGTGGAGTAAGGGGAACACTCCTCCACTGCTGGTGGGAGTACAAACTTGTACAGCCACTTTGGAAATCAGTATGGCAGTTTCTCAGAAAATTGGGAATGAATCTACCTCAAGATACCAGCAATACCACTCTCTGGCATATACCCAAAGGATGCTCCATCCTACCATAAGGATACTTGCTCAACTATGTTAATAGCAGCATTATTTACAATAGCCCGAAACTAGAAGCAACCTAGATGTCTCTCAACAGAACAAGAGGAAAATAAAATGTGGTACATTCACACAATGTAGTATTACTTATATGAAATAAATAAATAAATAAATAGTAAATGACATCATGAAATTTGCAAATGAGTGAAACTAGAAAAAAAAGTCCTTAGTAAGGTCAACCAGACACAGAAAGACAAATATGGTACATATTCACTTATAAGTGGATATTATCTGTTAAGAAAATGACAAGCAAAGTACTATCCACAGACCCAGAGAGGTTAGATAGAGACTAAGACTCTACCTGGGGACACATTGATCTCCATGAAGAAGTAGAAAAAGAACACATTGTGTGAATGGATTAGGGACAGGTGGGGACAGAAATAGGATACAATCAGCACTTAACATTTTGAGTACTCTGCACATTGATTTTCATAGTGGATGCATTAGTTTGTAATTCCATCAACAGCAAATGAGGGTTTTCCCTATATTTATTTCCATAATCTTAGATGTTGTAGCTGAGAAAACAAGAAATCTTAAAGTTGTTATTTGGACTTTCTTAATTGTTATAGACATTGAACAGTTATTTTTATTATTTCCTTTGAGAACTCTCTGTCCAGATCCATACCTTTTTAATTGCATCATTTCATTTCTTGATCATTTTTGCCTTCTTTATTGTGGAAGCCAACATATATTCCAACTTGTGGTTTGACTCAAAGTCAGAGAGTTATAGTTTATGTTGCTCTCCAAGGCTGCATAATAGAATGAAAAGGCATGGCTACCAGGTGTCTTATACTTCAAGGCCTAATCACAAGATGCTTTGCTGCATGGCATGGTTATCAGGTGTTTTGAAGGATCTACACTTGGTTGTACATTCTGCTGTGATCTTGAAAGTGGAAAGTCTTTTGCCTCACCCCTTGCTAATATATAAAAAGCCCATCAGAAATAAACTCAGGGCTTCTGGGTATTGACCCAGGGCCTTCATGAAGCTATTCTGTGTCTCCATCTTTTTTTTTTTCTCCATCTACTTCTGTATTTCCTATCCAGCATTTCTCAATTCCTCACTCCCTGCTTTTAGGGACCCTTGGCAGGGTCAGGGCTGGACCCCAACACTGGGACCAAAAACTTTATATAGTCTGAATGTTAATTCTCCATCATATGTTTAGCTGGCAAATAATGTTTTCCACTCCATGAGATTCCTCTTCATTTGAGTTTCATTTGCTGTTCAGTTATATGAACTCCCATTGTCATTTTTGGCTTTAGTTCCCAAGCAAATGGAGTCCTATGCAGAAGGTTCTTTCCTACACCTATATTTTGTAATGTATGCTTAAGATATTAACCACTTTGGAGAGAGACCTTAGAGGAATCATTCTAGAACTGACCAGGAAGCACTCTCATTTTGGAGCTCTCATGGTATATGGATGCATAATCAAGCTTCAAAAGGAGAAAGCAACATAGTTGCACCCAGATGTAAAGCCTGTGAACTACAACCATTATCAGAATGGTAAGATAGCCATAGAGGTGCAATAGTGCACTCACATGATGGGAGTAACCAATAACTGTGTAATTAGACATAAGGTTACTCGATAGAAGGGAATTAATGCAAACAACTCAAAATATAGACAGTTATTCATGACATGATGGCATGGACCATAGAGAAGAATATACTACTACTTTAAAAAAAACATACTATTTCTAATTACATTTTAAATACCTATCCTGTACCTACAGATTAGTATAGCTCTTACTCCTCATAAAACAAATGCAGACACTTTAAGAAATCAACTACTGAATAAAATACAGAGAACAACTACCCATGAAGATCACAACCTCAAGAAAAATACCTATAACACAATTACCTAAGGCTCAGGGAACATCATGAAATAAGGGGCAGAAAGATTGTAAGAGACAGAAGGCTAGGGTGTCCATGTGATATAGTGGCTCCTATAAATGACAGGAAATGAGAACCCATGAAATTACAACAATATGATTGTAGCTGGAGTTTTCTCCAGTCCTGCAGCTACACAGACCCAAATAAACACACAGAGGCTTATATTATTTTTAAACTGTATGGCCTAAAGGCTCAGGCTTCTTACTAGCTAGCTCTTACATCTTAAATCATTCACCTTGCAAAGTTCAGTGGTCACCTTCCTATGGCTCCTGCTTGTCCATTTTATACAACATACTGTCAATCAGTTGAAGCAAGTACACTTTTTTGCTCAGTGGCTAACTTTTGCCACAAAAAAAAAGCAAACTCCATAATGAGTTTATTCAAGGCCCATTATCTTCTCTGGAGTAGAATGGTGTTGCCAGGAGCAGACATGTCTCAATGTTCAAAATTCAAAGTTCTTAAAACATTTTAAATGCCATATTCTGTAGGTCTTTGAAGTGTCTGAAGATTACCTACCTAATTGAAATATATCTATGTATACCTAGAAAACTTAACTAACATGACTATAAGTTTGATTATCATAGACGACTGAATATTAATCTGTACTTCTCAACTAGACATTACAATTTCAAATGAGTTCTATAAACATAATACTTTAAACAAGAGTAGAAATATACATACACTATAACAAAATTAACTTTAAATTTGTGCCAATAAACTAAAATCTATAGCAATTTAAAACAATATTCTCTTTAAAAGTAGATTCAATATCTACCATTTCATCCTAACATATACCCCTTTTTCTTTTAGAAAAATATTGACTATAACCAATAACAATTTGTAACCAACAACCTTAATAATTACAATCATTTATAATTCATTTTTTTAAAATGAGCACAGTGTTCTAGGCTACTTCCTGCTGATACAGGGCACTGGTCTTATGTGGATCCTGAGAAAATTTGGGAAAATGGTCAAGTCTGGAAGACTGGCTATAACCTTTGTTGATAGGTACCATCTGTTAAGGTTCAGGAGGTCTGGGTTGATCAAATCTTATCCATCTTAACCTGGAACATATCCACAGCCTCTTGCTTCCTGTGGAAACAAAAGCAGGGCCTCCTTTCCAAAGCAACATATCCTTAGATCCAAATTTTGAAGTCAAGATAACTTTAAAATACATATATAGGTTTAATTTAGCAGCCTTTATATTCAAATGTCTTTCTCCAGTTAAAAATCCTGAAGAAAATATAATCCAGACTCTGTCTGATTTCCATCTTTACATGGCTTATTTTTTATATTACTTTTATTCTTTAAAGACTTTATTTTTTTAAAACTTTTCCTTTATGTATCTATCTATATTCCTTTTCCTCTTTCTTCCAAGCCTATGTACATTTTTTATACACACTGTAAACTGTTTAGGGTTTATCCCATCTGAATCTGCCTTATTGTGAATCTATTGCTTTAAACTGCAGTGGTTAGTACTGAAGTGGCAGCCTTGGCTGCTGACTCATCCCACCTCAGCTTTTCAACATGGCAGAACTACATTTACTGCCAGCTCTGGGGGAACCATGCTCATCACTGACTCTGTGAAGCAGTGGGGGGCATTGTTTCCATCCAGGAGCATTTAACCCAAAAACCTTTTCTTTTTTCCTGTTTTTTTTTCTTGTCTGTACTAGCAAAGACTAAATCCACCACACACCACATTGCATGGCATGGAGATGCCTCTGTGTACTGTGGTAGGAATCTGTAGCCATGCCACTTAGGTCATGGAGGCTGGCAGCCATCTCCATCATGCAGACAGTTGTTGGGAGAGGAGTCTGCACTGCTGCTGTCATGAGACTGTGAGTGTGGCTCCATTTCTCTGAGTTCAGAAACTTTAAGCATTCTTAGGT
This sequence comes from Onychomys torridus, assembly GCF_903995425.1. Taxonomy (NCBI): domain Eukaryota; kingdom Metazoa; phylum Chordata; class Mammalia; order Rodentia; family Cricetidae; genus Onychomys; species Onychomys torridus. The sequence goes on from NC_050458.1 coordinate 16,954,724, forward strand.
CTATGTGGATCAATGCCCAATGGTGAGGTTTCAATTGTAGCTGGAGTTTTCTCCTGTCCTGCCTGGGCCTGCAGCCACTCAGACCCAAATAAACACACTGAGGCTTATATTATTTTCAAACTATATGTCCTAATGTCTCAGGCTTCTTGCTAGCTAGCTCTTACATCTTAAATTAACCCATTTCTACAAATCTATGCTTTGCCATGTAGCTTATGACTTAGCAGTACTTTATATTGTGCTTTTTCTGGCAGCAGCTAGCAGTGTCTCCTCAGCTCTGCATTTCTTCTTCTTCTCTCTATAGTTGGAATGTCCCACCTAACCTTATTCTGCCTAACCATTGACCAGCTTTATTTATCAATCAATCAGAGCAATATACATTCACAGCATAAACAATGACATTTCCATAGCATATGGCTGCCAAAATAAGACTAGCCCAATGCTAGTTGACATGCTAATGTTTATTATGGAATCTCAGAAGGCCTGACCCCTAAATGAGATGCTACACACAAGTAAAGGCTCCTGAAAGAGGGAGATTAAGTCTTCTCCAGGGACAAATAGCAAGGAAATCATTAACTCTTAAGTGGTCAGCCCTAAACACACACACACACACACACACACACACACACACACACACACACACACCAATGCAACACACAACACTCAGCACACACACAATACACACATACTCTTGTGCTGACACACATCTGTTGGTTCCATTTAATGTTGTTTATATCTATCTGTGTATGTATAACAATGATAATTAAAGAAAGAGAGGTTGTAAAATAAAGAGTGTTTGACAAATAAAGACCTAACTGGATGGGGAGAGTAGTGAGAAAACATCATGTAAATGCAGCACTCATGTATGAATCTCCCCACAAATTAATTAAAAGTAAAATTTAAAAATGAAGAAAAGGAAAAGCTAAAGTGCATAGACAATTTTTAGTTGAAAATTATATAACCTACTTTGTCTTAGGAAGAAATTATGTTAGTCCAGAATTAAATGCTAATACAATTGTTCAGGAGACTGCAAAAAAACAAAATATAATTAGAATTTTCAGAAATAACTTCAGAACTACCTTGCAAATGCTGCCCCCCCCCCTACATAATCAGGAAAGCTGTAGACACAAAACCTCAATACTATTGTATAGCTAGAAAGATGATGCCATTGTTATCTCCACTGAAGCTAGTGCTGACATGTATTCCATCACATCCACTGAAAGGGATACTAGTGTGAATGAACAGAGCACCAAGAAATTGCTCCTAAGTAAATACCTCCCTAAATTGGATGGTTTTTCCTGTACTTTGCATTTGTTGTTTATTGTTTTCCATGTTTGTAAATAAAAATGACTGAGCACTTTGATCAGCTTTCATTGAAGGAACATTTGCAGTATGCATTATATGCTTCTTGCAGCCTGTACCACATTCCTTTAGTCCTTGCTTTCAGCTGTAGCCACTGAAAAATTCTATATGTCTTTCAACACCCATGAACCCGAAAGTTCCCCCAACTCACAGAGTTGATGCTAGATGCTGAAAAGCCACAGAGGCCAATAAAAACAGCCTCTTGCACACAGAGCTCATTATTCTAGGAGAATCCTCTGCTCAATCAGGGAAGGAGTCAGCAGGCAATATTCCAGCCAAAGACTTATTGGGTTTCATGATGGAGAAAGAGTTCCCTTCCTCCCTCTTATGTTCTTTTCTTTCTTTTAAGTTGCTAGCCACAGAGACTAATACATACACTTTTATAAGATCATAAACTCAAGCATTTCAACAACTTTCTATAAGTGATTCTAAAACTGGACTCTAACTTTCTAAACTTGATCCTGTCCCAGCCACTTAAAAGCATTCTGGGAACAGTCTTCTGAAAGCCATGTCTGACCTTTAGGAATTTCAAAGCCATTCTTAATACTTCAGTGTAGTCTTGTGGAATCCAACTGTGCTTCTCACAGCAGTGGAGTTACTATCTGATTCTTCTATGGACTTTCCTTACTTCTCTCTCTTGCCCTTCCCTCTCTCTTAGCTCTCAGTAGTGCTTCCTGTCTCACCCCAACACAGATGGCCTGGCAAAACCTCATCCCATGATCTAGATTCTTTAAACTCAAGTAACAATACTTGAGTGACCTCATGGCAAGACTTAAATATGGAGAAATGGTTTGGAAAAAGACACTTGAGTAGAAAATGCTGTATGTTATCCATTAGAAATATCTTATTATTATCTCCATTTATTTATAAAGAATATTGGTTAAAAGAGTTTGGTTAGATATAAGTACTACTACAAAATGAAAGAAAGTTGAGTTTTTCAAGACAGGGTTTCTCTGTAGCCTTGTCTCTCCTGGAACTTGCTCTGTAGACCAGGCTGGACTCAAACTCAAAGATCTGCTTGCCTCTGCTTCCTGAGTGCTGGGATTAAAGGTGTGTGCCACCATCACCTACCTTGAAAATTTTTCACTAAAATATGAGGTTTTTTTTATAATTTCTAAATGTCCCTATGTTTTCATTTTTTGTCTGTTAAAATGAGCTTGATATTATGCACTTGATAGATGAAAATAGAATAAGGCATTTCCAAATTGTTTTTAAATTTAGATATTTAATAATTATTATTTCATCTATAATTACTTTTCATTTTGCTCATTATCCTCCAGTTATACAAGGATGAGATACAGTCAATTGGAATTACTAAAAAAAAATTATTATTTGATCACTCCAAAAGGATAGGTCCCTGATACATAGGCAATGATGTGCAGAGCCAATCAGTCTACATTATAGGAAGCTTTAATATACGTTCTCATGGGGCATGTATACAGAAGTCACAAGTGGTTTGTGAACAGTTTAAATGAAATTTTCCTGTTTCTTATATCTATATTCTTCATTGATGAATTTCTAATCCTAAGGAGAATGAGGCAGCAGTGTGGGTATACAAGAGGAAAGCAGCAAAGTGAAAATGGAAAAAAATAAATTCTCTCAATACATACTCTGTATTCTAGCCTGCCACAGAGGCAAGCTGAGCAAACATCATTTCCCTATAAGTTTAGACTTCTAGTTTTCCATTATGCTGAAAAACAGTAGCAATAAAATGAGACTTTTTTTTGCTGAAAATGTCAAGAGGATTTTTATTATGCAGAAGTGGCATGTCACAAATCCATCTCAAAATTTCCTTCATGGTCTGAGATAGAATAGGGCCAATTGGGAAGCTTTGGATGATCATGGTGGGAAGAAGCAGAAAAATCATTTTCTAAGGAGGTTCTAAGAAGATACATTGTATAGAGATGTGGTCCTTCAACATAATGCTGGCTTTTGAATGAAGGGAAAAGGTAACATAAATAGTCCATTATTCATCCTAAGCACTTTCTGTTGAATAGAGGTACTGCATGGGCTTTTACACAGCTATCAGCCCATCCTTTGTATTTTAAAATTATGTGTAAAAATTAACAGACAGAATTTATCCTTTTTCTGATCTTATACAAAAAGACTTTTGTATTTGCTCCATTGACTCTAAAAATTTGCAGGGAACTGAAATGTATGAGTCTGAGAAGAATTAATAATTTTACTAACATGTTTAGTTTATTTTCCACAGTACATTGTAGAGATCTAGAAAACTGTTCCAGCCTCCATTAAAGTTTTAAACAATTATGAAAAAGCAATAGCACCACAGTGTTTGAATATTTTATGCAGCATCTTTAATCACCTCTTGATAATTTACATTGGATTGTAAAATCATTACAGACATACATTAATAATTAATAGGCAGTATTATCTTCTTATAAATATGTTACTGATGCACTTAAATCCTTTGCCTGCAAGGTGAATAATAGATTTTATTTTATGACCAGTACCCATATTACAGTTTTATTGTAAACTTCTGTTTATGCTTATCTTTCTAAATCACATTATTGCTAACTCAATAATTTAAGAATGTGGTAACTACTTTTTGGATTACATAGATTATTTGTCTGCAGTATTTTCTATAACTCTTCACAAATATTCAGGTTTTTCTTTTAGACAAGTGGCTGGATTTCATTTTCCTCTTAGTTAAAAATAATGTCACAGTTTTGTGATTTGACTTTGAAAAAAAAAAATGATGACCAGAATTGATGTGTTACTTCTCAGTGCTTTGAGTCCTGTGACCTTGGAGGAGTTAATTAAGAAGCAACTGGGCATCCTAACTATAGTGATTCCATCAATGCATATGAGTCAGCATGAGTGAGAAACAGTAATTCTTAAATCATTGCTCTTGTGCAGTTTGAACACAGTTTGTGACTGTATTGTGGTTTAAACCAGGCAAGGGCACACATGTTCTGAAAAGGAATATCAAGTGTCAGTCACACAACTTTGCTAATATGATATGAAAGCAACCATAGGAATATGAAAAAAATATTTATTCCAATAAATTTTTTTGTAAAGCTGGTGATAGTAGCTGAATGAGGTCCCTGCTCTAGCATGTTCCAACTGAATGAGTATGGTAATAGAACAGGTAATATATAGGTGAAATCAGACCATGAATTTTTATTGATTATTGTGATGTTGTATGTTTTAGGATTTAAATAAATAATTGCAAAGAAGTTTACTGATTAAAGGTATTTTTTTTCATATACATTCGAAATAATACTTTCACAATACTTAAATAAAATAACCTTTATACAATTTGGTTGAAACATTCAAATACAACTCCTTTCTCTTGGCCTGATTATAAATGTTTTGGTAATATTTGAGCAATGTTGCTTTATATTTTTTATATTCAGTTATAGAAAAATGAACTATTATAATATGATGCCTTTTATGGCTGCAAAGATACATATTCTTCAGAATAAGACTAATGAAAAGTATCCAGTGCTCTCTTAATTCAACAGCAAGTTAATTACTTTAATATTCAAATGTACTATGGATAAAGAAATAGCCTATTAGATGCTTTCCTCATTACTATGGACAAAATACCTAACAAGACAGAACATAAGGAATAGTTTACTTTATCTAAAATATCAGAGGACTCTAGCCATCATGACAAGAAAGGTATGGCTGTCAGTCTGTGAGGGAGCTGGTCACGTAGTGTCCGAAGTCAGGAGGTAGATATTTATGAATACTGATGCTCAGCCCACTTTTTCCTTTTTATTAAGTTCAGAACTCCAGCTCATGAGATAATGCATCCCATAGTTACCTACTCTTTTCTGGAAACAGCAACATAGTTACACCAGGAGATATTTACTTCAGTAACACTAAACTCAGTCAAGTTGCCTAAAGATTATCCATCACACATGGAGAGCTGGAAATGTTACAGATTACATACATTACAAATCCACACACCTTAGAAACAAAACTGAACCATGAAAATAAAGTATTTATTTTCTTTAGGACCTCTTCAGACAGTAACTATTATATATGAATACATTAATACAATGCAGAGTCACATTTAAATAAATCACTCATCTGTGTAGATACACACAGGTATCTACAGTGAAACTGCTTAAAAGAAAATATTTGAGATTCACAATTTCTCTTCAAGAGAAATATATTCTCAAAATGATTTTTTCAATAAATAAAAATCTAAGTTATTCCTTGCAATTTCCACTGCATACAAGAAATACACCTTAACTTCAAAGACAGACACTATCTCAGAATAAAGGGTAGGAAAAGGCTTTCCAAGCAAATGGACCTAAGAAACAAGCTGGTGTAGCTATACTAATATCTAATAAAATAGACTTCAAACTAAAATCAATCAGGATGGACATTACATATTTATTACAGGAAAAATACACCAAGATGAAGTCTCAATCCTGAACATTTATGACCCAAATACAAAGGCACCCACATTCATAAAAGAAACATTACTAAAGCTTAAAATACACATCGAACCCTACACATTAATAGTGAGAGATTTCAACACACCACTCTCACCAAAAGACACATCTACCAGACTGAAACTCAACAAAGAAATAAAGGACCTAACATGTTATGACTCAAATGGACTTAATAGATACCTACAGGACATTCCATCCTAACACAAAAGATTATACCTTCTTCTCAGAACCCCATGGAACCTTCTCAAAAATTGACTACATGCTTGGTCACAAAACAAATCTCAAAAGATGCAAAAACATTGGAATAACTTCCTGTATCTGATCAGACCACCATGACTTAAAGTTAGACTTCAACAACAACAAAAATTATAGAAAGTCTACAATCTCATAGAAACTGAATAATTTTCACCTGAAACATCAATGAGCCAAAGAAGAAATAAAGAAAGAAATTAAAGATTTCCTAGAATTCAATGAAAATGAAAGTACAACATACCAAATTTATGGAGCACTATGAAAGCAGTACTAAGAGGAAAATTCATGGCCCTGAATGCACACATAAAGAAGATGGAGAAATCTCATACCAATGAATTAACAGCACAACTGAAAGTGATAGACCAAAAAGAAACAAACTCACCCAGGAGAAATAGAGGCCAGGAAATAATCAAATTGAGGGCTGAAATCAATGAGATAGAAACCAAGAGAACAATACAAAAAAAATCAATGAAACAAAGAGTTGGTTCTTTGAAAAAATCAACAAGATAGATAAACCCCTAGCCAAATTAACAGAATTGTTAGAAGTTCTTATTAATAAAATCAAACCCAAGGCCAGTTATTGAGGTGAATGCTGGAAGATCAGAGAAGTAGAACAAGCCACAGCTACCTCACCTCACCAGTTCCTCAGCTGATCTTGTTTCCTCAGACTGGAAGCCTCTGAGTCCTCATTCCAATGTGTCTCAGCTGAACTGTGCTGCCTCAAAGCCTGTAAGCTTAACCAGTCAAATGCTTCTAGTTTCTGGTCTTCACGCCTTATATATCTTTCTACTTTCTGCAGTCACTCCCTGGGATTAAAGGCTGGATTTCTGGGATTAAAGGAGTGTGCCACCATGCTTAACTGTTTCTAAAATGGCCTTGAACTCAGAGATCCGTCTAGCTCTGCCTCCCAAGTGCTGGGATTAAAGGTGTGCACCACCACCACCCAACTTCTGCTATGGCTTACTCTTCCCATTTTCTAGCCACCATTTGTGGCTCTGTATCTAGTGGCTGTCTGTTCTCTGACCCCAGGTAAGTTTATTTCAGGGAACACACAATATTTTGGGGAACACAATACCACCACAGTGTAGAAAGGAATACCAAGGTGGAATAATAAAATACAAACCTGGTAAAAGCAGCATCCATACATAATCTTAGTGCTTGCTCCTTTATAATTAACTTGAATAGGGGAATAAACTAGGGATCAGGGAAGTTAATTACAAAGAGCTTTTAAAAATTTTAAAGTAAATATAAATACAGTGCAAGTTATCAAAATGTTAAATGAATAACTTTAGTGATGTAAGAAATTATTTTAAATTTTAGCGAAGAGATGATAAAAAATAACTCACTATAATGTCTCCACTTGAATTGTGTTGATAACAGGAGATATATGTGTAACCAAATACAAATATGTTGATTTATCTGTATGCATATACAGAAATTATTTTTGTTATTGTACTATGTAAAATATGAAATTAGAAATTTTGTTTTTATGTGTCCAATAAAGTCTAATTGTATTTTCTTTTATTAACTTAGCAATTTGTTAAGGATTTCATCTTTAAATTCCAAACTTATCAGTAGACATATATGCGGTGGGATGTCTTTCTTTATGATGTGAATATGCATTGCTCCCACTTACTAATAAATACAGATGTTTTGGCCTATGCCAAGGCAGCTTAGAGGCAGGTGGGAAATCCAAGCAGAGAGGCAGGAAGAAGAAAGGCAGAGGCTGAAGAGACACCAGCCGCTGCCAAGAGAAGAAAGTTGGGAAAGTACCAGTAAGCTACGGCCACGTGGCAACTTATAGATTAACAGAACTGGGTTAAGTTATAAGAGCTAGCTAGCAAGAAGCTTGCTGTAGGCCATGTAACTGGTAATTAATAAAAGTCCCTGAATGATTATTTCATAAGTGACCACAGAACTGAGGAGCCAAGCTGAAGTGCAGCAATGGGCCAAGCCAGAGAAACCTTCTGGCTATGTATGTACAGTATATGTGACAAGGTGGACACAACCATACATATACATTAAACATTCTAATTGACGATTTCAGTAACAGTCAGAGTAGCAAAGCACCTGGAACTCATCACTGTTAAGTAACAGCTTGTGCCTACTCTAGCTTTTCCCATTGCTGAATTATATAAATAAACATTTGACATTGAACATTAAACTTCTATCTCCCCAAAGATAAATATTATGTAATGTATCTATATTTATATCAAACTGTGGTAACCTATTGATCAGGACATAATGTTAAAATTTATAGCCTGCACATGGGCATGGAGTGATGCAGAGGATCAGTTCCACTGTATGCGATTTATTAAACTATGGAAGCAAAACTAGAAAAAAAAAGATTTTACCTTGAAATACATTTGCTATTTTCTCAGCAAAATAATACTGCATATCTTTGAGCAAATGTGAAACAATGGAAGAAGTAGTAAGTTAAAAGTTACATTACATCTCTGATGGAAAATCACAGAAGCTGACAGTTTCTTTCACTCCTTGTCTTCCATTTGATTTGTATTTTCCACACAGGACTTTATGTATCTAAGTTAGAACAACTAGGCTCAGCACTCTTTATTTCAATTTGCCAATGACTCTCCATTCTACCTTTTTCCACTCCTACCCCATTCCTCTTAAGGTTGCCATATGGCAGGAAAAGATATTGCTCACTAAATATCTACATTGTCCTGCACCCAAGCCTTCTTTGAGGACAAAAAGGAAATCATGAAAGTGCCACATGCCATATCCTTCAGAGGACTCATTCTTAAAGAAAGAGAAAATCAGAAAAGAATTGTGTTGAACTTGATATAAGCAGTAATAACTGTTACTTCACAAAGACTTGTGGGCTTTCCTATGTTGGTTACCAGTAAAAGTCAGTTTAGTGTCTTGTCTAGTCAAAAGTAACAGAAATGGCTTGTTGGGTCCACATCATTGTCAATCTTCAGCTCCATCATGTTTTTGCATTCCAAGGGTTCCAACTGGTATTTATAAGAACAGTTTTCACTTATTATGCAAGTTAATCATATGCCTTGGTCTCATTGTTCTAATACATGGAATCTCATAAATATATTTCATACCATAGCGTTCAAAAAACCCTGTTTATTTACAGTATCTCCTTGTCTTTGACTTTAAATCAAATGATAACAACATTATTCATTTTCACACCCCTGATTTTATTCTACTATTTGAGTTGGCTGTGTACATCACTGAATAAATTATTTTATCTATCCTTATCCCTTTTGATTTGTTTTTGCTTGTTGTTTTCTGCAAAGATTATTAGTGAGTATAAAATACATTTTTTTTCTTTTACCAACAATAGTTTTCTTCTGGGTTTTATATTAAATCTCTGCATATTTCATAATGTATAATGGACCATGTCTATTTGCATAAGTGCCTTGCCCTTTGCACACAATCACAATCAATTCATAAATAAAATGAGTTCTATGAACATGGAGATGCCATTTACCTCACAATTACAATTAATTATGTATAAGAGAAGCATTGGGTCAATTATATAAGCAAATTATATATATATAATAACTTGAGTAAAACATATTTTGATAATTTTCACTTCCACACAGTTTTTAAAGGTTATAAGTAATGTTCATAAACACTTAGGATGATGTATGTTTGCTGTCCAGAGGCTAAGACTTCTTTTAGTTCCTATTTTAAAAAATTCTCTTATGCGAACATCAATTTGGTAGCTTTTACAAAATATTCAATAAGAGGAGAAATGGAATTATTTCTCAGTGGGCAGTTTAACAAGGCAAAACTTCTATAAATAGGTGAGAATTGTTAGCAATTCAATTATCCACGAAATAATAAATCTGTTTTAATCTAATTATGACTGGAAGCCATAATTTTTCCTATGCTGACAAAACCTCAATAGTTTGATTGCATTGTGTTTCTTTATGGTTTTTCAGTCTTTATATAAATAAGAAAATGTATTGAAAGCAGGTGGGAAACATACTATCTTATTAAGAACATTGTACTGAAAAATTTGCTTTGGGTTTTCTGTATCTCAATTCATATTTTGAGTGTTTCACAGTAAAGGTAACTTTAAACCATTAAAGTACCAACAGCATGCTTCTACATTATTTTATACTTACGTAAAACCATCCCAAGCCACACCGCTACCAGCAACCACTACTGAGATTGCCCTGATGCCACTGGAAAGATTGGGACTTCAGAGGCAGTTCCCCATATTACTACAGAAATCAGTCATTATTGTTATTCTTTAATAAAAGAATGGACCCAAAAAAGAGGCTCAGGCATCTTTTTGGGTAGAATTTAAATGAAAAATTCCAAGACTGCAAGCTGTAAATTGTGACAACTTCCTGTAAGAGAAAGACAGAAAGGGAGCAAAGCCACCTTAGTTGAGCTGGTGTGTAGGCCACCATGTGGTAGGCATATAGGCATGGCAGGAAGCTGAGCATTCGAAAAAGTCTTATAAACTCAAGTACCAGAGATAAATAACTTCGACCCTGACCTGCATCTGAAAGAAAAGGGGAAGTTATGCCATTCTGCATCATGATCCTGGCTACACTAACAGTGAAACTATCTTTTAACATGTTTGCTTCCTCTTTCTCCAAATTTGCTAGTCATTTGGGAGTCCTGCTACTTCAGGCATCATTGTTGCTCCTTGTACTATTGCATTACTATTGCTGCTGCTTCCAATGCCTTAAAGAGGCTGGCAACATCATTGTAGTAAAACGATGGAGCTAAAATTCAATTCATACAGGATTGAAATGAAGGTTAAAATTGGAAAATGGGAACACAGTAGAAATTATTTTCCCCTTTTGTGTGTATTGTGTGGATGTGCGTGCATGTGTGTGGATACCCAACATTTATAGTTGGAGCTTTCTTTATTGCTCTCCATGTTGTTCATTGAATAATGATATTTCAATTGAAACCAGAGATCTTAGAAATGGTAGGTTATCCTGGGAATCCCCTCTCTCTGCCTTCCCAACACCAGAATTACATGTGAGCATCACACTGACTGATCTTCATGTGGGCTATAGGGATCTGAACTCTAGTCCTCCGGCTGGCATAGCAAGTGAGTTAACCACTGAGATAACTTCTTGATCCCACAAATCATTATTTGGTTTTAGAAGATTGGCTGAAAAGACTATATCATGGAGAGTGGTAAAGAGTCCTATGTGGGTTATCTATGATTGCTACATTAAGAGTGGGATATCTTTGAGTGCCTTAAGATTATACAGAGCATTCTGGAGAAAGGAAGAGGGAAAAGTATAGAAGAGAGGAGAGAAAAGACTTAAAGGAGTTTTTCTGGAAATTCTGGTATAAGATGGACCAAAAGCACAGAAAAAAAAATGAGTTATCATTAAAAAAGAAACATGTCCAGAAGTTCTCTGTTTTTCATAGTGAGGAAGACAGGATTATGAATTCATATGCACACATATGGTATCTAACTGGAGAGTGTTACGTGGAAGGGTTTTCTACAGGAATTATCTGCTCAGGGCAATGTGATGATGGCAGTGCTTACACCAGCTAAAAAAGACAGAAAAGATGCAAATGTGGTCACACCATAGATTTGAGCAGATACTTCACCAGATAAAAGTAAGCGAACAAAAAAGCTGGCTGTCACACATTTAAATGCTGTGACCGACTGACTGTTAATAGCAACCAAGATGGCCTCTCCTTTGACCTCCTTCTGTGTCTTTCGGGTATTCTCTGTGGTACTGATATTCATCACTAGGTATTGCAAGAATGGGTTAAGCTGAACAGTGTTGGATTTTACCTTTCAAGACAGACTCTAATTCATATCATCCTTCCAGGAAAAAAAGACATTTTACAATACTAGCCTAACATTGGGGTTTAGGCCCAAGAAACAGAGCAAGGTGGAGTGTTCTTTTTAAGAAGAAGCAAGGAACGCAAAGGCTGACCCACAAGAAGCAGGCTTAGTTAATGTATGGCAGGGGTCAGTTTTTCTGTGCATAGGTGAGTGGAGATTGTTAGTGTGAGATGTTTACTGGGACCTCTAGGGTGATGGGAGGTTATGTCTACCCAGCTCACAACCTTCTTTTCTTCGGCTCTGAAGAATTTGATGTTCCAAAGTGGGAGGGAAGCTTATGTAACTGCATAAAGTTCTTGAAATGCCAGCATATAAAATCGAAGCTAGGTGAAGAGAAACAGAAAAATAGCTGAGAAAGCTGGAGACATTAACATGTTGCTGTCTTTAAAGGATCTGTGTAACTGAAGTTGTAGAATAGTCATCCTTGATTAAATGGAAAGTTGGGTTGAGGATAAAGTATTAGACTGGAAATTTAAATTGAACCATTTTTAGACGGTGGGAGCTAGACCTTTCAGTTCATGAATTTTTTTTTTCCCCAAGACAGGGTTTTTCTGTGTGGCTTTGCTCCTTTCCTGGAACTCGCTTTGGAGACAAGGCTGCCCTCGAACTCACAGAGATCCACCTGCCTTTGCCTCCTAAGTGCTGGGATTAAAGGCGTGTGTGAAATATTTCTTAAGGAATCAAATTCAAAATTTCATGATAATTTTTCAATTGCTTTCATAAGAAGAGCGCATTAAAGAATTGCCACTTTTGAGACCACTGATGCTGAGAGCTATCAATGAGTGCTCTTTGTTGATTCCCATTATTTTGTTATTGTGATATGTTTTCCCCTACTGATGAAGACAACACTTACACTACTCACTTAACACAGAGAATCAAGCTGGCATCTACCTAAAGCCACTACGGATGAGTGCTCGAAGTAATAGAAGGTACTCTGCCCACTACCAAAGGGAGAAGGTCAACACTAACCCAGCTACAAACAATTTGATTTACAATGGTGACCTACCTGTAAGAAGCAGTCATGCAAAGTGGCTCACAATTTGTGGGATGAATTGGCCAATGTCGCATTGGTTTTAAGGCTCACTGCATGAGAGAGAACCTGTCATTGATGCTGCTCAAGTGTTCAAACCTGAGACTAGACAGGCCGTGGGCCTAAGGGAAAACAAACACTACCGTTCTGCTAAAGAAACATAGATATAAAATGGCTGCTAATGACATTCTGCTATATCCAGAGTTCAGCACCTTGCTCAGCCATCATTGGATATGCTACCTCCTGCAGAAGATGGAAGCAAATACAGAGACCCACAGCCAGACAATATGTAGACAGTAAGAAACTTTGGAACACTCAGTCCTAAAAGGGATGTCTCCATGAAATCCCTGCCCTTGGGACCCAGGGAACTTTGCATAAAAAGATGTGAAAGAATGTAGGAGCCAGAGGAGATGGAGGACACCAAGGAAAGCAGGAATTTCTAAACACACCAGAACTAATACACTTATGAACTCCCAGAAACTGTGGCACAGACAGAGGGTCTGTGCAGTTCTGGTCCAGATGGTATCCCAGCATCCAGAAGAGAAGTGGACACAAGCTTCTATCTCTAACCCAGAAATTATCTCTAATTGATAAACACTCACAAATGAAAAATTAGTGTGTTCTCTAATGGGGTATCACTGTGTACACAAACCACTATTGAGGGCAGGTACCACGCCAATCAATATAAGGCCAACACAAGACAAACTCAATGACATTTTTATAGGTTCTTTGTCTCATAATGATTTGTCAGGGTTTTTTCTCTTTCTTTAATCTTATATGTCCCTTGCATATATGTATTCTAGTTTTGTGTTTTTATTGGATTTTTATGTGTGTGAATGTGTATATCTCTGTTTCTATAAGTGTTTCTGATTTTTTTCTTTGGCTGTTATGTGTGTTTGTTTGGTCCTATTTTTTTATTTTATATTTTATAATAATAATAATATTTATTATCTTAGATGCTTATTTGTATTTTAACAAGATAAAGAAATGAATGGTGTGGATTTGGGTGGGTAGGTAAGTGGGAATGACCTGGGAGGAATTTGGGAAGGGAAAACTATCATCAGAATACAATGTACAGAAAAATTAGAACCAACAAAAAAGAAATCATTTCCAAAGGTCTCAAAACAAAAATTCTTAAATGCACTTTTCCTAAACAAAAGCATACAGTGATTTACTGAAGTAATTAGTAGTTCACATTGGGTGGTCTTAAGCTTTTCATGTCAAAGTTACAACCAGTTCTGCCTTAGTACATCAAAAAAAGTTTGGTGTGGTATACACACACACACACACACACACACACACACACACACATATATATATATATATATAATTAACATTATATATTAAGCCACAATAGTATGCATTCCTTTATAATGAAAGGCACAATTCACTATTTTAAAGGGGAACAAAAATAAACAAACACAATAAAGACACTTATGCCCCAGTACGACTTCTTTGTGGAATTTGACTGAAGTCCAAGATGACTTCTGTTTTGTTCTGAAATGCCCTCAGGCTTCTTCAATAAAGTTAATAATAGGTTTTGGGGAGAAAAATACTTAGTTCCTTTATAACAATACATGGAGGTTGTACAAATATATTTGTGAGCAGATCAAAATTTTTCAAACAGTTTGATGGTTTAATAAACACTTTTCAAAATGACTAAGATGCATTTTAATCTGAAGATTTTGAGATGGCTTGATGAGTCATTTTTCCATATATCTTATAGAAATAACTTATTCCTATTCTTGTCAATCACAAAACTCCCTATTCATTACACATAGGAGACAGCCTTGAGAATTCTTTGTCTATTAATTTCTGAATTGATTTTGATAGCTCTGGAATTTATGAAAGTAGCAATACATGAGGCAAATGAATGAAGTCATAGACACATATAAAATATTTGCTGCGTCAGTTTGTTTTCTTACAATTTACTAACATCTGAGAATGCTCAGAAAATGTATAATGTTGTCTCTGTTCAATAAACTGATCCTCACTTAATGATGTGTTTATTTAATGGAAGCTTATTGTTCTGTCTGGCAAGTGTAATACATCAAAATAATATTTGTTGAGTCTAGAAAAGCCTTGACCCTTTCTGGACATTAGCCATTTAGCAATAATACATGCAACAAGAAAATGGATAAAATCACACACTCAAACCATTAATATTGGAAGGAAGCATAGTTAGGTGGGGTTCAATTCTCTAATTTTAGAAGAGGCTTGCCAAAGTTTACACAAGTAGTTTTAAACTAGACCAACACTAAATCTCATGTGTTGAACTTTATATCTTAATAATATTTCCTCCAAATGATGAATACATCACAAGAGAGATACTGTTTTTGCTACATATTAGTTCTAGAAAGTCTAAAAGATAAGTATACTACCTCTTCAACAATTTGGGACAAGTTGCCCAAAAGTGGCATTATAAATGCAGTTGTTAGTTTCCATTTTTAAAGATACTATAGGTATTATAAATACTATAAACTTATAAATAAATTATTGTGTAACTATTATTTAGTCCTTGACTATCTAAGTCACTAGGGCTACAGAGATTATGAACAAAAATTGTTGCAAAGTCTGACCAATTTAGATAGCTCTAAGCTATTATGTATGTATAAGAGTTATTCTTTTTCATCTGTTAGCCTGAAAAATAAATAATATTATACTAAATTTACTAACTATATAACATCTATAAGGTATTCAGATGAATTTAACATGTACTATATATCCTAGAAGTAGAATAGACAGGCAAGACTTGAATTTTACAATCTGCAGATGTGTGTCTTTGGGATATGAAATACAACACAATAGTCAAATGTTTATGTATACCCTATATGCCTTACTTCTTCAATTTTTTGTCACAATAAGGTCTTATGGTATCTAATACTTAAATCAATAGAACTAATATATCACAACAGATATCTGTTGATTTTTTTTCCCATTGCTATCCTTATTGTCATAAGTCCAACAAATACCTAGCAATAATTAGAGGGAAAAAGGGAAGTCTGATCTATTCACAAAAGGCTTCCTCTATGTGTTACTATTGCTGCTCTTGCTGTCTGGTTGAGCTACTATGCCATTCCTCCTTACTATCAAGGGAGGGTATGCTAAAATTACAGCTGTAGTGGAATACTACCTCTATCCTCTCTTAGAAGAATTAATATTCCTAAGTATAAATAAACACTCAAGTCTAATGGACTAGTAAAATATTCTTCTAAAACGTCATCAGTTTGAGGAGTGAGCATGTGCATGACAGAGGTTGGAGGGAGGAAAGGGAAGTGGGAAATACAGCTGTATTTTAATTTAAAAATATATTAATAAAGTTTTTAAGAAAAAATTATCTTAGAAGGAAGTAAAAGCCACTTGAAAGACTGAAGGAAACACCATAGTCATCTTGTTTTTCATGTGTATAACTGTCTGTGTATGATCCTGTCCATAGGTGAATGAGTAAAATGGGCGGGTGCATCTTGAGGACAGGAAGCAGCATCCTTTGAGATGAGGTCTCTCACTGATCTCAAGTTTTTCAATTAGACTAGCAGGACAGAGATCCTCCAAGTTCCACCTGACCAACAGGCACAAAGATTGCAAGCAAGTGCCAACAACTCTAGAATTTTTGCATGGGTTCTTGTAATAAAATCAAGTCACCATGTGTGCAAGGAGGGTGCTTTACAATTATGCCATCATCTAAGCTCCATACCGATCTATTTTTATTTTAATGGCAGATTCTTAATACACAGTCTTTCAGGATGTAGGCAGTAGAGTCTCTAGGTCTGAAGATTATTTGAGTAGTTCTACTTATCTATAGCATACGGTGATAAGTCATGTGCCACACAGACTTATGGGGATGAACACTCTGAATATAGTGGCACTGTTTTGAAAGGTTGCAGCACTTTTTTGATATGAATATTGTGGAAGATGTGCATTGGGAGAGGCCTTGAAGTTTATAGACAAGTCCCAATTCCTATGCAACCTCTGCATATTGGTCTGTAAGATATGAGGAGTTCCAGCCACAGGTTTTTTATACCAGCCAATTAGCCAGGGCTTGCATTCTGTGGTAGACTGTGTCCCCTCACAACAAGAAATTCTTCCCCCTTTAAGTTGTGTCTTGTCAAGTACTTAGTCACAACAATGAGAAAAGACACTAATATAGAAAACTGGTACAAATAGACAAATGGAGTTGTTGTAGTAATTAAACAAGACCACATGGATATAAGTCTTTGTAATTTCTTTAAAGGAAGAGCATGGAATGAGTTGAGAGTTATATACTAGAAGTGTCCTAGAATCACAGCTTAATGGGTAATTCTGGGCAGAGTGTGGAAAACCAGAATGATAGTATAAATAAATGCAGATTGTAGCAATCAGACCATGAGACCCCCCAAAGTAACAAAGACTCTACTAGAAATTAGTCTAAAAGGCTCTCCTGTTATATTCTGTGAAGACTCAAGCTTCATTCTGGCTCTGTCCTGAAAATTTGAATGAGACTGAACTCAAGAACAATGGACTAAGTTGTTTGATGGTGGAAATTTCATAATAACATAACATTCAGGCTCTGAGATGATTATTGCTTATTTCATTTGCCCAAATTTACAGTAAAGTAGAATGGTAAAGCAGGATGGAGCATAAAGATGTGGAAATGTATTCATCTGGTTAAAGCTGTTGACAGAAATGTGCAGTGTAGTGAGGATAGGAGCTTGAGACTTTGGTGACATATATGTCACTGCATATTGGGACAAAGCAGCTCTGATTACTAAGGAGAAACCTCAGAAATCTTGTACTTTGCACTAGAATAACATAAAGAGTGCCTTAAGGTTAATATCCCACTCATCAAGAGTACTAAGTATAACAACACAAATACATTTGAAAGCAAGTATCTGAGAAGATAGATACATCCAGGTATCCTATTGGAAAATGGCTGTCAATGGAAATGTTTACCCAGGTTCACACAAAAAAATGTTCAAAGAGGTAACTGTGACTGTGGTCTGAAGGAGACAGGCTACATTTCAGAAGAACTTGGTACATCATTCATGAGGTACTGGGTTTTGCAGCAATGCAAATTCCAGAGCAAGGTGTCGTGGAGGCTTACAAAACAGATCAAGAATCTGTTATCATCATAGAACCTATAGAGGGGTCATGTTTCCTACACAAAGCTCTAGTTTGCTGTCTATGGAGCTATGTTATAGAGTCTAAATTGTACTTGAAATGCCAGACTATTGGAAATGCTAGGAATGTGGGAAATTAGCTTTAAAAAAGGAAGGCACTGAATAGAGATGGTCCAAGAGAAAAAAAAATTGTATGTTATAGGCCAGAGTTTGATTGTCAGGGCTGTCAAAGTCCATTGGAAACTGGGTAATGTCACCATGAGCTCTGGATGTGGGACACAGACTGGCAGGGATTCCTGTTTGCTCTGAAGGTTGTTGGCTTTGCTCCAACCAGCTTTTCTTTACTATAATTCTGCTATTCTTTTAGGAATAGGAATGTTTACTCTGTGTCATAATATGTGGGAAATATATAACTTCGTTTTATTTATATGAGCTTACAGTGAAGAGTTCTCATTGAACTCAAAGAAACTTTGGAGTTTGGACATTTGAACTGCAAGAACTTTAAGATCACAGAGACTTTGGAAGATGTGTGTGTGTGTGTGTGTGTGTGTGTGTGTGTGTGTGTGTGTGTGTGCGTGTGTAGAGACAGAGAGACAGAGAGAGAGAGAGAACTGAATACATACATATTATGTGTTGTACTGAATACTTTTATATACACATATGTATAAACAATGAGTCCATGGGACCAATGACAGAATGTTATGGTTTAAGTATGAAATTAGCCCCATATGTGCAGCATTGCTCATGTGTGTGGCCACATGTGCTTAGCTGGCAATACTTTCTTCAAGTGTTTGGGCATCTTTAGGAGGTAGAGCCCCATTGAAGAAGTGATTCACTATAGGTAAACCTTAAAGCTTATAGTCCAGCCCTACCTCTGGCCTGCTTTCTGCTTGTTGAGCTGCCAAGGTGTGAGGCTACAAATCCCTGCTACTATGATGTCTATTGTGATTTCCTGCCATAATGAACTGTATCCCTCACAGTGTAGGCCATAGTAATTCCTCCCTAACTTAAGTCATTACTACAAAGTGCTTCCAGTTTATTTCAAGTTCTGTTCACAAGGTCAATGCAGCTGTGACAGGTAGGGTCTTAATTTCAAGTGTATGACATTGCTGGAGTAGCATCTGTTCACTGTGAGTTAGGTTTCAGGATTAGTCACTGGCCATCACTATTTGTGTGCCCATTCTCCTTCCTTACACATACCTTGTTATTCCTTTTTCTCCCATTACATAGTTCAAGATGACATTCCTATGCTCTTGTTCGACCCTCTCTTGCCCCCTTATGTTTCTTTCCATATAGATTTTCTACAAAAAATGCAAATACATTTCAGTTATATGTCTTCTGTTTACCTTAATACCCCTTCCATTTATATTTCATTTATGTTTATTCTTCTTGCATAAGAGTTGTAGATGAGACAGTGAAAAGCAAAGTCTTCTCTAAGAAAGACAGAGATCAACATTAGTAATTGTATATGTTAATATGGTTACCATTATAATAATAATTTTGCCTTCTTATTAAAAGAAAAAATGCCAGATAAATTGTAACATATTTTATTATCCTATATATAACACATATCGCTTTTATATATATTGATAATATATCACACACATATCACACAATGCACATATAGTTACACACACACACATATATTTATATGTATACACACACACACACACACACACACACACACACATATATATATATATATATATATATATATATATATATATATATATATAAAACTTTTGGTATTAAATGATTAAATTTATTCCACACTATTTATGGCATGATTCTTTAAAATCTGATTTGAGTTAAAAAATGTTCATGAATTTTATTTCTGAAGCATTATTGGAAACAAAATGAACAACAGATATAACTTACAAACCATAATCTCTATTCCTTATTTTCTTTATTCAGTATTAAATACTTATTTAAAACTGACTATATACTAGATCTTATAATGTACCTTTGAGTAAAGAATGACATTGCCCCTGTCTTGAAATATCTCTTAATCTAGACAAAAATAACATGGATAGTTGCTTTCATACAACATATTATAAGAGCAAGCATCTAATGGTTACAAGATCAAAGATAATAACTTAGACATGTAGAAGAGAAGAATGAATGTTCCAGAATGGACTGAGGCA
Organism: Onychomys torridus; assembly: GCF_903995425.1. Lineage (NCBI taxonomy): Eukaryota > Metazoa > Chordata > Mammalia > Rodentia > Cricetidae > Onychomys > Onychomys torridus. Next base: position 16,974,847 of record NC_050458.1, read on the forward strand.
TTGCAAATAGAAAGCAGCATGTAATCTGTTTACTATTTCTGCAGCATAAAATTTGGGCAGAAGTAGGTAAACAGAAAAAGAAAAGCATGAGGCACACTTTTACAGCTTTCCATACTCTGCTCTGAGCTTACTCTGTAAACCAGGCATACATGGACAAAGACTCAGTGGAGAAAACAACAGAATCACATGGCAACCTTTTCCAAATACACGTGGTTACCACATGTGTTTTGAAAAATGTCTCAGTGATTGATATAGCATCTTCTCCTTTCCAACTGACTTGAAAAATCCCTGCCATGGAATATGGATAGCCACTGAAAAATCTTGAACAAGAAAGTGAATAAAGAGATTTGTGTAAAATCCAGAGGTAGAGGACCTCAATGGACCTGGATTCACTTCTAATTAATATATAAATGTTAACCTAATTTACAACTTTGACTCATAACCAGCCCAGATCCTGATTCCACAACATACTAAGACCTAAACAACTATTTGGAAGAAAAAATTTTTAGAAAATACAGAAAACAATTTCCTCTCACAACAGAGTTCTAAAAGACTTTCACATTAGATGTCTCTGGTTCTTGAATTACCAGTTTCTCATTCTTAGTTTCTTTTCTGGTAGTTTTTAGTCTCCTCCCTGCCACCCTAAATAATTAATTTTGTTGTTCTTGTCTTACAGACTTTACTCCAAAACTAAGAGCTTCACAGTCAGTCTGTATTCTCCTTCAGATTCCTCCTGCATTCAGTCTTTCATTGAGCTTCCAAGTTGTTTACTAAATTACTAATATTTTTGTAAATAATATGTTCTAAGTGGTAAAAATTTTGTTACATTTTCCCTTAAAATTATCAGCGTACTCATCTATTCGTTTCAGGGTTGTGTCCAGGACCTACTGCAGAGTAGACTGTGTTATTTCATAGCTATTTACAAATGACACATCTGCTCACAGCTCTTCCCCAAGTCATAAGAATGGCCTCATATAAGTGGAAGATAATTGTAAACCCACATTAATATATTTTCATCTAGAAATTCACTATAAGATGAGCTATTGGCCTTTGTTCTTTTTCTTCTTAGTTTAAATCTTGAGACCTTATTTTCTAACAGCCTTCCTGCTTGTCAGCCTAGAGATGGGAAATGAGATAAATAGAATTTACCCTTCTGCCATATAAACAACAGATCTCCCCATTAATTACGTACAGGCTAACTGTAATTTACAAACATTTTGATTCCTTTCTACAGGGAAGATGATTTATCAAATAAAAAGAGATTTTATTTTCATATATTTTATTTCACATACTCAAAGTGTGGCCACTCTGTAAGGAGAGCAAAACACAGGAATGTACCCTGATGTGACTGTTTCTCTATGAACTGAAAGTGCTTGAAATTCTCCTTGTGTCCCATCTTGAACTGTTACACTGCCATTTTTAAAGCTAATTTGATGAAACTTGGTGTATGACATAGAGAGAAATTGCATTTAGTCCCAACTGTTTCCTGGTAAAATTGTTTAGCTCTCCAACAATAAAAAATTACAGGAGGACATTGAATTACTCGCTAACCAAATCTGAAGTTCCAGGGTAAAACTTTATTTTTTAAGAAATATATTAGCATGAAGAATTTCACATGGATATTTTTTAGTTACCTAAGTTGAATCTTAGAATAATAAATCCAAACCATCTTTAAGACAAAGCATTCTTTAAAAAAAAAAAAAAAAAAAAAAAAACCTCTCTGCAGATCACATATTTTAAGGTAGTTTTCATGTTATTCAATTTTGTTTGAAGATAGTGGCTTCAAATAATAATAAATACTTCTGAGATGTTAATTATTGAAAACTAGGTTTGGGTACCCCATCTCTTACATGGTTCTTATTGGCAATATTTTACATAGAATGAAGACTCTAAAATATAAATTAATTCAGTGCCAATAAAGAAAACAAGGAATTAATGCAAAAAAACTGAACATTTTTTCTAAGTCTTTTAGACATAGTGAGGACAAGAGAGAGTATTCAAAAATTTGTTTTAAAGATCAAGTTCTAACCTAGCATGTAATTGCTTTATCTAGTGTTATATAATTTTATCTCTGTTTATGAATTATAGACATAGTATATAAGAGGTGTCCAGACTTAGAACATGAAAGTATACAATGCCCGCTTGATTTTAAATTTCAGACAAGTAGCAGATACTTGTTTAAGTATATTTTTTGAAATATTTGGAACACACATTTTTAAAAATTATTATGACAGACTCTATTTTCTCTGACTCTGTGCATACAGAAGCTAAAAGAATAAAGCCATGGGTCTTTAAAGAGAATATTTTGGCTAAAATATAAACTTTAGACTACTTTAATATTTGCTGAGTCATTTACAAATAGAAAAAGCCATTCTGCTCAGATACTTTAAAAAAGTATTTATGACTGATTTAAAAACTTTGTACCTAGATACCTGATTGTTCTCATGGTTCATGGAATTTGATGCTGTGTATTCTATATCTGTTTTAGATGCAAAACATTAACTAAATTTCTACCATGGAAAACCTGGTAGTTCTAAATTCATGGTTTTCAATCTCTATTAAGGATATATATACATAACCAGATTTGCCTTTGAGTATTAAGCTCTTTAGGGATTTTTTGTTTTGTTTTGATTTTTTAAGACAGCACCTCTCTGTGTATCCCTGGCAGTCCTGGATCTCGCTCTGTAGACCATACTGGCTTCAAACTCAGAGATCTACCTGCCTCTGCTTCCAGAGTGCAGGGATCAAAGTCATGTCCCACCATCACACATGAATATTACACTCATTGCATTTCCTTTATCGTGCATATATGTGTGTGCTGGGAGTGTTCATGTTAGGGTACATGTGTGGAGGTCACAGGACTACCTGTAGAAATCAATTCTCTTACCATGCATGATTTCTGAGGATTAAACTCAGGTTGTCAGGCTTAGCAGCAAACGCTGTTACCTAAGGAGCCACCTCATGGTCCTGAGTGCAGTTTTGGGCAATTCAGTTTAACGAGTGGTGGTGCTACTTCACTTTCCCAGCCTTTCACATATTGTCTCTTACACATTTTTGTTCCGTTCTTTATTTAACATAGTCCATTTCTGTTTCTCTCTCCTGCACTGTCCCACATTTGTTTGCATAATAAGTAATTGCTCAGTCAATAAAACCGTTTTCAATTACTTGTGCTAACAATATTATTTCTTCTTTTTACTTTTTGCCTAGGGAATTATTATAATCATATACAAATCACAATCTTGTGAAAATGCAGATACATGTGAATGCATACACAAACTTAACCATTCTGCTACAGATGTTTTAATGCCCTGCTTTCTTTTTTCTTATTCTATGATAGTTTGTAGAAAGATATTTTATGAGGAATCTGAGTTTTCAGCATATTGTAGTACATAAAATCTGGGTCTATACCCATTTAAGGTACCTTTACATAGGAGATGCAAGTCAATTGGAAAATAATGTTATGTGCATTGTAACAGTACTCCAAGATAGTAGCAAATAGCTGTCTACATTTATTAAACAAATTGAGTTTGGTTAATATTTTAATAACCTAAGTAGACAGTCCTGCAATTACTTCTGTGTAAGTGAATAGTACTCTACACACTCTGAGTATGAAATCTCATTCCATAGCCAGTGTGTTGTATGAAACACACTGTAACTCCATTTGCACATAACGAAAAACTGTTTCAAAGATTATTCATGATTTTTCCAAAATCTAACTTTCTGTAAGTATGTTGTAAACAAAAAACAAATGAACGATCTACACACACACACACACACACACACACACACACACACACACACACACACAAATGCCAAGAAGCAAAATCTCCCTGTTCCTCTTCTGAAAATTGTCTAGTTGCTCATCTTACCATGTATTCTTCAGAGGATTATGGGGTAGTCCTTAGCATAACATCCATAAACACTGTGATATCCCCTGTTAGCTAACAACCGGATGCTGCACTCAAGAGCAGAATAATGATTGTGAGGTTTAGAACTATGAGATGGTTCCTGTGATCCAACAGTACTATAAACATAGCAGGGGCTGAACAGGTTCTCAAGGAAGCAATAGACAGAAGCATCCCGCCATCAGAGTACAGTTAAAATGATTATGTGTACTAAAATACTGAATGATCACTAATTCTTTAAAACCAAATGCTGTAGTCACTTGAAAACATTTCCTGGGCATAGAAAATTAGTTAATACACTTCCTTAGATAGCTCATATGTCAGATAGATGTCTCATTATCAACCCTAGCCTTGTCACAAAGGAGAGTTAATGACATCCGTTGACATAAATAGGTCATGAAGATAAATTAACTTTGAATCATTAAGGTTATTAGCAATTGAACTGAGACCTCTATAAAATTGTACCTGGGGCAACAGGATGCTAGAGATGCCACCAATTTGGCCTTTAGGTAACAGAGGGATAATCAGATGTAGACAATGTTCTGAACTTTAAATGACACCAGAGATCCACAGAGATCAGTAATCAGTGAAAGTTAACAGTACTGAGATAAATATTCCCTTATCTGTTTAAGATTTTCTAAAGCACTCTGAGCCCTGTTCCTGCTAGTTGAATACAGTAATTATTTCTAATGGTCTGTAAATAATAAAAGCAGCCAATGTTAACTTTTATTTAACTTTAAACCCACATTATTAATCCCTTTTGAACTTCAGGTTTTCATCTCTTTACATATAAATTCACTTATTCATTCATCTGTTCAATGGGTGCTGTGTAGCTATAATATGTTAGGAAAGTAAGTGTGATAATAAATGAATAGCATGTACTTACATTTTGCTCTCAGCAAGCTCACACTCAAACAGCAAAGACAGACACGGTACAAGCTGTTGCAAATGTGTTGAAAACTCCTGAATGAGTACAATTGGGTACTTTTGAGCATTGTGATCCACTCTTAGACATGATTCGATTACAGAGCAACAAAATGGGATGGGTGTTGGTGGAAAACAGCTGACACATCACACTACGTGGAGAGGAAACTATACTGATTCCATACTACCTTCCTGTCTTAGAGTCTAAAGGTTTAAAAAAGAAGAAACAGACTTCTCACCACTGTCATATGGATAACATAATCTTGAGATGTTTAGGAACAAAGGAATAAACAGGTTGCCTATCAGAGGCTCTAACCAGTATGTAGCAGCTGAGACAATGAAGGCACTGTATGGTTGTAAAATGGGCCACAAGATCACACAGAACAGAAGCAGAATAGGCAGGACACATCTCCAAGTGCGAAGTCCAATAATAAACTTCATCCTCATGCTTCTGTCTTGTACTCTGCAATCAAGAGGAAAGGCATGTGATTCCTTCTTTTACCCCCTTGGTTTTTAGCTCACTATATATTATCTTGTTATTCTAATAGGGAGACTATATCATGATTGTTCATTTACAGAATGCAAAAAAAAAAAAAAAAAAATTGGAGGTGAGGTTCTGAGCCAAAGGACTTCAGAAGCAAGAAGACAGTGCATGAAAAACAGGGCTGTGAGGAGAAACGGGGCTGTGAGGAGAAACAGGGCTGTGAGGAGAAATAGGCCTGCTTCAGAGAGAGGTACTACTAACCAAGCCAACCAGGCCTGTTTTATTCTTCTCGACTTTAACCACTGGTGGCGGAGAAGGAGATAGGAAGCTCTCTCTTCTTTCCCACCAACCGCTGCTGTGACTTTAATACAGAAATCTAGTCTTTGTGACCAAAATGACAAGTTCTCTGCTACCATCCCCATCCTGCCACATGCATATCCACTCCACAAGCTTTCTTAGGATGGAGGCTTCTGTTTGGAAATTCTGGAGGCGTTAGGCCTGTGACAGAAGGGTGAGAGCTGGTTCACCGGCTGACCTATGCCATTATTCACCTTGCATTCTGCCTCAGTGGAGGTCTTCCTTTTATTGACCCGCACAGTCACTGCCTACTTAATTCTTCACCCTGGATGACCCCCATTGGTGACCCAGACTCCACTTCCCAGGACAAAAGGAAACAAAAAGCTACCAGTTTAAAGAGGAGACGTATTTTACTCTCTTAATATAAAAGGTAGCGTTCAGCCCATGGGCAAGTGGGGAAGTCTAGGAGTCTTTTGTCCCTTGGTTTAAAGTTTAACCTTTTCCCTGGTATCACTTCCTTTAATGATCTTAAACATCTCCCCTTTGATCTTTCTGCTTCCTTTTGTGAGAAGAGCAGCCCCGCCTCTCCCTGTCCAATTCACCACCCCTTTTCAGCAACTTTTAGCTATGGGCCTTAACAGCTGCTCTTTACGGTATTGGCACCTCTTCAGCAAAGTGCCCCTGAGACTGTCACCATTAGGCTTGTCACCTTCCTGATTAACACCTCCTGCATTCATGCCCAGTTTTAAGTACTTGGGCGAGCTTTGTTCCAAAAGAAAGGAGTTATGCTTTCATGAAATTTCTCCCTAATGTATACTTGATGGACAATCTTTCACTACATTTCCTTTAACAGCAAATGCCATTTACCCAATAGCAGTTCACATGTGAAAATCATAGGAAACCTCAATGTTAGGCACTTTTGGAAACTACCTTATTTCATACCATAATGTGTTACTTGGTAACCCTGAGGTACAATTGTAAAACCTGGACCTGCGTTGATTGCTACTTGTTTTTGTACAAAGTGTTCTCACAGATGTTGTTTTTTATAGCCCGTGTGGTAGACAGGCCTGAAAGAAGGGGGAACCTAAGATTGAGAATGGTCCACTGACAGGCTAAAGCTAATCTCCCCATGCCACTCATTAAAAAGCTAAAAGAGAGCATCACTAATTGGGAGATAGCAACAGCCTTTAGACCACAGAGGGATGTGCTTACCTGTTGACCTTGGCTCTCTTCTGGTACAATCCATCCTTCCATGGACCCAGTAAAATGGCAGATATCCAGTACACATGGAATGCTCAGCACCAGTATAGGGCCACCAGAAGCTAGTTTATAAGGGAGGAAGGGGGAGGGAAAGAGGTAAAAGTCATTTACAAGCCAAGATTTCAGCTGAAATCTGTTTGTATGAAAACCTGTTGTTAGGAGGCGTGAACAGGTACCATATCCCGTGTACCTACCAAGAGGTAAGTACCGAGATAGATGATCTTGATAGATGACTAGAAGCACAGACCCTCTAGTATGTGAAGGTATTTTCCCTTGAGAGGATATTAGTCTTTGGTGTCCAAGTTTTAAGCAAGATTTGCCTTGTTTGCTCCTTCTCAATTGGACATTCAATTTCATGTTCTGTATACTGAAAATGTAAACCTATTACAATTCATAATCTAAATATTCAGCCATTTGGATTGCCATCAAGTGTGTGCCAGAGGTAGCACTTGTGTACACATCTTCATTTGAACATTTCTGGACATTGATCATTTCCATTCCTTTACTACTTGTATCATGCTTTTAATATACATAAGTACTTAATCCAGCAGGTTTCAGGTGTGTGTGCTACACTGAAAGGGTTTCATTATAGTGGGTATCTGGCCCTCTGTAATGCCAGGAATAGAAGTCTTTGACCCCTAATCTGCGATTTTCTTCTTTGTCACCTATCAGAGACACCATACACAAATCTCAAGGAAAAATGAACTTGCAAAATTGATATAGAAAAGCGCAGGTACATTTTTGGTGCAAGGAAATGTGTCTTGTGGGGGCGGGGGGGTGTCACAGAAAGCAGTGAATTCCCTGAGATTGCTATTATCTGGAAGAGATGTTGTGCTCTGTAAGTTGGAAACATGGGTCTGAGAAAAAGCCAGTTTACACATTTATTAACTAAGGCTCTCTTTAGGAGAGAATGCTTTGTAAAAGTTAGAACAGCAGCTACCATGGGAATTCTAGTGAAAGGACATTGCAACAAAGGAGGGCCTAGGTGGGATTCAAGCCCCAAAGATTTAGAGCCACCAATCTGGAGGGAAAATGTCCTCATCACAGGTAGAAGAATGGACCCATTTTCTTTTTCTTTTTTGTGTCAGAGAATACATGTGTCCTCAGGGGCCAAAAGAGAGACTTTTTTTTTTTTTCAGATCCATCCACAGCCACCTCCTCTCCAACAGATTTATTCTCAGCCATAGGGAAGGAGCCAGCTCCAGCTGCAAAGAACACAGTTTGCCTCCTGGCTAAAGATTCATTGTTATTGTTAAACTACACTTTCATACTGTTTATGACTGGGAAAATATTCTAAAGAATATAGCAGGGTAATATTATAGAGGATACATCCCAATTGAAATAGGATATAAAATATACTGTGAATAACAAACATTACAAAAAAAATAAGGAATCCATTTTGCATAAAAATCCAGTAAAATACACATACTCTATATGAATTCTATGGTGTTCTTGAGTCCTTGAAAGTATAAAGAAATAACAGGCCTAACGATAACAGAACGTACACTGCCTATCATCAACCACATTCTCATGCACCAGGAGACATAAACTCACAGTAACTCATTCATCCAAAAATATTTATTGAGCTCCTGAGATATGCCAGGGACTGCTCTAACAAATTCTTCAGTGACCAAAACACACATTACTAGAGTTGATAAGTAATGTGTTTTAATATAGACCTCTGAGGTTTTCTGTTCACTCTCCTCCTCCTCCACTTTACCACTTTCCCCTCTGGGACTTCCTAGGGCTTTAAAAACCCTTCTCTGCTCTGGATATATGTGCACCCTTGTGGATTATTTGGTCGAAATATTTGACAGGATGCTTCATCCTATATGTAACTGTATGGAAAAGAAAGGCCCGAATCCAGCACACATGGGTGGGCCTTTGTGCCTGTGAGCTTACATTCTCCCCAAAATGATGATCCAGGAGAATGATTCTGGCACATTATCTCATTAGACATCCTGATACTAAATGAAGAAGGCAGTTGAGAAATAACTCTCCATTTCACAAGAGAGAAAGCTGGGGCAGGCAGAGGTTAAATAACTTCTCTAAATCAAACAGCCAGCAGTCGGTCTGGGACAAGGACAAAGATCTTTAAAATTCATATCACGTTCTCACAGACTTTAGATAAGTTTAAAGAATTCTGACTGAAACAAAAAGATATAAAAGAGCATAATATAAACATTATATGGGATTTGTTTCAGAATATTGTTAAAATTTAAATGTAGTCAACACTAATCTGAGCTTGCAAAAAAGAAGTCCATCATCCCCTTAGATATGTGTTTATACAATTAATTTTTGTTTTCTTTGATTAGATGGGGCTGCTGAATCATATTTTTAAATGTTTACCTTCTGGATAGCTCTTTTTCTCTTAATACCAGTCACACACACACACACACACACACACACACACACACACACACACCCCATTCCAGAAGCAAGTTTCACAATATTTTGTTTCTATCTGATGTTTTTAAAACACAAACTCAGGAAAATAAAATGCATAGAGGAAAAAGCAGAGAGAAACACATTTGTAAATAACCTGGAAACATGAAGAAAAGAGATCAAGCTGAAACGGAATATCCAGCTGTGTAAACACATTTAGATACTTAAAAAAATTTTTCAAATTGATGGTATTCAAAGGGCCTTCCCACTGCCAAAATCATATACTTCACATTAATTCTTCAGTGATCCCACATCCTTTCCACACGGCATCAGTCTAAACTGTCTGGTTCAGATGGAACCACTTGAATTCCATGAATGTTTTTGTTTAATCAACTGAACACTGTAAACTGTTGTTCTTGGTCATACATGCCACTCTTAAGTAAAAATAAGATTTGGAAGATGAAAGACTGAGGTGCAGGTGCTAAAAATTCGCAAATACTCTGGTGACTCCCAGACATCTGAATTAAAAGTTGAGAAGTGGAGTCTTCATGGAATTCACTCCATGGAAATGGCTCAGTTTTGCTACTTAAAAGAGAAATGGTTATATATGCAATATTTATATTTATGAAAGATAAGGACTCTCAAATTCTGGTACTACACTACAGATTAATTAAAACATTTCTCACAAACCTTCACAATAATAGTGAAAATACTCACTTTAATGAAATTGATTACAAAGACAATTCTCAACTGAGCTCAAACAGTTTAACTACTGTCATCCAAAGACCCCCTCATCTCCCACCCCACTCTATTCAACAAGAAAATTCCCAGTAGATGCTAGCTCATCATTAGTCTTATTTGAAAACCATATACTTTCTATTTCATGCATTAATTAGTTGAGTTAGAGCTTCACTTCTGCTGATAAACCTAGCTCAAGTCACAGTCCCAATTTGCCACAATTGCTATAACAATGAGGCCTGTGTTCAACGGTTTCAGATGGAAGACCTCCTAAGTCATGTTTGACAATGCAGGTAATAGCAGTGTTCATTTTACTAACACACAAAGATAGGAATGCAAGGAAGAGTGAACAGAACTGCATAATTCCTGATTCAATCTGAATTTCAGATAGAGTCAAATAATCTTCTAATATTTCTCATGAATGTTTTTGTTGAAAATCCAAACATGTTTACAGTATTTTATCTGTAACAAGTATGCTCAAAACCATTGTGGTCAAAACAATTGTACTTGTACCTATAGAGAGTATGAAATTCTGAGTGAAATCACCTATTTCAAAAGTGTATTTTCTTAATTATCAATTGAACAAAACTACTCCTTTGCTTTCAGATCTGTGATCACTGTGGAGTGTGTGTGTGTGTGTGTGTGTGTGTGTGTGTGTGTGTGTGTGTGTGTTCACATGCTACAAGTAGAAGGGGGTATTCACAATGAAGAAGTAGACATAGCGGGGTGGGGAGAATGTGATCAAAGTATGTTAGATAGTTGAATGGAAATGTCATCATGAAACTAACGATAACACCAATTTATAAAATCATGTTCTTGGCCTTCAGATACACATTCACATTTATTTCTGTTGAGATGAATTTTGCCTAGTAAAATGAGTTTAACTGAACGGTGATAATTTAGAGAAGTTTCCAATAATGATTTCATAGCACATGTGTAAATAGTGGGTTTATTGAGGAATAAGGAAAACTGTAATTGAATGATTTTTTTCCCATTCATGAACAATGGTCAAATTGGCTTAAAATAAACTCTTCACTCTAACATTGAGAATATGGAATCTAAAATGACATAAAGTAGAAAGTATGTTTTCAAAATCACAGAAACTACAACTGTAATCATTGATATTAAGTATCGAACTCTTCAGCCATTTTCTAATTATAAGATGCTGTAAGAGCATGAATTGTTGAGGCCAAGATTGGAAAAAGCACAGGGACAAATAGCCAAACTAATGGAAGCACATGAATTATGAACCAAAGGCTGTGGAGCCCCCAGCCAGATCAGACCCTCTGGATAAGTGAGACAATTGAATAGCTTGAACTGTTTGGGAGGCACCCAGGCAGTGGGACCCAGACCTGTCCTTAGTGCATGAGCTGGCTGTTTGGAACCTTGGGCTTACACAGGGACACTTTGCTCAGCCTGGAAGGAGGGGACTGGACCTGCCTGTACTGAATCCACCAGGTTTAAATGAGTCTTGGCCCTGGAGGACATGGGAATGGAGGGGAGGGGTTGGGGGGAAGGTGGGGGGAGTGGCGGGAGGGGGGGAGGACAGGGGAACCCATGGCTGATGTGTAAAATTAAAACACAAATATAATGATAACAAAAAATAAAAAGATGCATTGTTTCTAGATTAGAAATTAAATCTTAACTGTTTTGGTAAATCCTGCTGAGTGGATACACCTAGAGTAAAATTTGTGCTCACCAGTAAGGTGATGGAGTATCTAGTGACAGGTGCAGATAGAGAAGGAACACCCTCCATTCACAATTCCAAAGCTATTTAGGAGCTGACCTGACACAAGAGGAAATTTCCAAGTCTGAGTTCACAGTGGCTGCTCATAGGCAAAGTGGAGACACACTTGAAATTTTCATATAGAAGTGCCTTCAGGCTAAAAGTATAAGTATATTTACCCGTACCAGAATTTCATGATAAGACTTGATTCCCATTCCCAAGCTATCTCATTAAGTGTGCAGAAATATTCCAAACCCCAATGAAATCACAAATCTGAAACATTGTTAGTCTCCAACTCAGATAAGCATTCTCTGACTGTGAAGACCTTTTCTTTTCTAATTTTAATTGCGTTAAAAAGTAATCCAGGACAACAATACTAAATACTTACTGGCTGCCAAACGTTTTAAAATATACAGTGACTCTTCATAGCAGATTATCTTTAATCTGTTTTCACTTGAGGAATTTGAAATCAAAGAGTGTGTCAGACTTTTATTGACCAAATCCAAGTCTTCTCCCATCTCATTTCTACCATACGTCTCCTCAGTCCCCATATTTCTTCTCCTTCTCCATTCTCTCTAGAGTGTCCAGTTCCAGGAAAGCATCAGCCAGCTTCATACACCATCTCTTTGCAGACCTCTAAATTCTGAGCTCCTCCAGGGCCGTTATAGGGCCCACCAGAACCAATTGTGCTCATATTATGGCAGCCCATATGCACGTGGAATCCATGTCCTTATGGTCACACCTGACAGACTGTGTGGAAAAGGGGCTGGTACGTAAATGCTACCCCTTTCCACTCCCCAGAGGACATTGGGTCAGACATGCATTGCACAAGACTCCGTGGAAGAATCAAGCATTAAGCAGTACACTGCAGGCTACTCGATAACATGTATTTTATTTGATTTGCTTTCCTTTTCATTTTTCATCCTTTTCCTTTGCTACTTTCTCTCAACTCATATCCTCAAATAAAATACAATGTACAAGACTTTGTCCCCAGTATGCTTAGGCTGCAATATAAATAAACACAAAATGCCAAACAATATTATCCTGGCTACTGAGCTAGCAAATAAATTTGTGTTTGAACTGTTATTCCAAAAGCATGAAGAAGTAGAATTAAAAACCAAGTAATTCTTGTCCTTATTGGTAGAATTTTGATTTCTACTACCTGTTGTATTTATTTGCTATAAATTCTCATAAGACATATATGGAGTCATATTATATAATAACAAATTTTAGTTAGTATTACATATGTTCACTACCCCCACCTGACTTCTGCAGAGAAATGGGCTCTTTACATACATGTCTTTCTCTAAAAATAACACTTGCAAGTAGAGATGTATAGACAAAGGCATATACAGCATGACTTCTTGGGTCACACTGCAGTTCCAGAATGAGATAATTTATTCCCTTTTTTTCTCACTTTATTTTTTTTCCTTTTGTTCTCTTCGATTTTGTTTTATTCATGTGAGGTGAGAAGGAGTGCAGGGACAGAAGGTGGATGTGAAGTGACAGGGAATGAATGGGATCAAGATAAATGATGTGAAAAACACAGAGAATAAATAAATAGGTGATAGATAGATAGACAAAAGACAGATAGATAGATAGATAGATAGATAGATAGATAGAGATAGATAGATAAGAAAAAGAGAGAATGAGTTCTCATACCAGCCCACCTCTGTTTCTGACTCCCAGCCTTGAGCTGCTTTGGAACGCTAACAGCAAAGAAGACTTAAGAATTTTGCATCTTAACACAGCAGAATTTATTTTAGACATGTGCATAATTTCCCTTCTTCCACATCTCTCTCAGCCTTTCCCTCAATTACTTTCTTAGTAATGCCTTGTTTCACATAATGGCAAGCACAACTCCCAGAGGAGTGATACCCCTCTAAACAGCATTCCTTAACACTTCAGGAAGCAAAATAACATAGTGAGCAAAGCCATTAACTAGGAGTTCATGCAGCTGAGTTGTAGTTCTTGATCTGCTTCTAACTACATGTTTGACTTTGGGTAAGTCAACTAAACTCTAAGCTGCTATAACTTGTTCACTCTGATACAACATCTCTTTGGAAACAGTAGAATATTCTGTAAGTTGCTGTAGAAAGATACAGATTAGTAGATTCTGTCTCTCTCTCTCTCTCTAGTTTATTAGCCCCCATGCAAAACTTATAATAATAAATACTAAAAAAAAGAAACATTGAACTTATGTAACTTACTGTGATTTTTAAACTATTTGTAGGGAAAAATATGTTTAGAGAAGTTTTTAAAGTTGAAAATTTTCTCTAAATATTTTATGAAATTTTCTCAAAACTACACATCAAAGATTGGAAAAAGCACAGGGACAAATAGCCATACTAATGGAAACACATGAACTATGAACCAAAAGCTGAGGAGCCCCCAACTGGATCAGACCCTCTGGATAAGTGAGACAGTTGAATAGCTTGAACTGTTTGGGAGGCACCCAGGGAGTGGGACCCAGACCTGTCCTTAGTGCATGAGCTGGCTGTTTGGAACCTGGGGCTTATGCAGGGACACTGTGCTCAGCCTGGAAGGAGGGGACTGGACCTGCCTGGACTGAATCCCCAAGGGAGTCTTTGCCCTGGAAGAGATGGGAATGGGGTGTGTGCTGGGGGTAAGGTAGAGGTGGGGGTCGGGGGAAGGACAGAGAAACCCCTCTGATATGTAAAATTAAATTAAATAATAAAATTTAAAAAATTTAAAAAACTACACATCAAAGAGTTCACAAATTTTATATATCTTGTAATTTGCACTTTCAGCAATTTCATCTACCAATATATATTCAGCCTGATCAAGTGAAAAAGAATTCTCAATGACAATTAAAACATGGAAAACGTAAGTTTTGTGCTTAATGTATTATTGAAATATTATATAGTTGGTTTTAAAACTACACAATGCATTGACATGGGTTCTTTTAACTTCAAATTCTTGTGCTATTACATTATTGTTAGGTAATCTGTTAAATTACACAAGACCAATAAATCAAATATTTCTAATTCCATAACTTTAAAAAAAACTTTATATTTGTAGTATAACTGTAGATGAATATCTAAATGATCTTATTAAATTAAAAAAGTTATAACTAATATAAGAAAAACTATATACAAAAGTACAATAACTGTATACCATATATGCAAGCAATAAATACCTAAAAAATGTCTCATCCATTTGCATTTGACAAATTCAGAGAAAATAATTCCATTTTCTATCCTATTTTGTTAAGTCCAAAATGTACCTCATTCATTTTCTGTCCTAACTTATATTACTAACAAAACTGTCTTATACTGTCTTTCAAATATATACACTTACATCTCTAGTGAGTTTCTTGTCTGAAATTCTTAACAAAGAAAACTATAACTATAACTAACTGATCTTCAACTCCCTCAGAGACCCAAGAAGGAAATAATATTACCTAAGAAAAAATAAAAACAGGAAGTGAATGCAAGCATCTTCCAAAAAAATAAAATGTGAGTTGACAGAAACAGCCAGCTGCCTGGACAGTCACCTGAGGTTTCTTCACAGTGTAGGGGCATCATCTTCAGCCTATAGGCTTAGCATATCTGACAGACTCATTTGTGAACTCGGATGTATACAAGGTCAACAGTTTGACCTCCCATTTGGTGAGAGCAGTCCATATACCAGAAACACCTGAATTCCATTAGTATCATGTCATGACTCAGGATTTTAAATTCTGGAAATTGTTGATTTTTTTTTAAATTCAGTTGTCCATTTTTCTTGACTGTGTATATGTGGCTTCATCTCGGCATCCTGTTCTTCTTCACATCCCTTTATTAAATGCCAGTCTACTATTGAGAAGGGTGAGCTTAGTTATTCTTCAAGAGTAACTGTTTCATCTGTTGTTCTATTGCACATCAGAAGCCATCAGCCCACTGCCTGTTCAGCTACCTTCAAAGAAAAGGGCACTGTACCTTTTCCAGATTGCAAAGGTCACTTCAGGGATGGTGCCATATTGTCCTGGCTTCAGAAGATGCCTTTTGTTAAAGGTACAACCACACTTGTTTTGGCAAGAATTAGTAGTCCTTTGTTTCATGTCCTGTCTGTCCTGTTTGTCAGCAGTTGATTCGAGGATACTTTGTTGTCCAGTGGCTAAATTTTGCCACAATGAAAGTTCATTCCATATGCAGTTTCTTCAATGCCCATATTTTCTCTGAAGTAGATTGGTACTGCCAGGAGCCGACATGTCTCATAGTCATAGCAAAAAAGAAAAATTCCTAAGTTATTAAAACATTTTAAAATACCATATTCTGTAGATCTCTGAAGGGTTTGAAGATGACCTATCAAAAATATATCTGTTCGATCTTGAAAACACACCTATTATGACTACAAATTTGATTGTAATGTCCAACTACTAACTTTCATTTCTATATATCCTAATAGTTGGTAATACTAACATTCAAGGATCAGCAAATTTCATTACATTGTTAAATGAATGGTATAAGTACAATATCTTGAGTGAGATTAGAAATATGTGTATGGCAACTTTTTATTAAAATAGAAAAGGGGAAAAAAGCTTATAACAAGAAAAATAATATCCAATAAGTATATACAATATACACAGTCAAGAATTATATTAACAATGTCTAGTCCATTAACACTTGACAAATTCAGATAAAAACTCCATTATATATATTAACAATGTCCAGTCCAGTAACATTTGATAAACTCAGGCAAAAAAATTTCATTACTTATCCTATGTGAAACAAATAGTTCCTTTTGAAAAGTAGATTCAAAAATTGATCTTTTTACTTATTTTATTCATATTCTCTCTTTTTTGTTTTCATAAAAGTTTCAATAATCTACCTTTTGTCATTTTTATATCTTTCCCTTTTTCTTTTTAGTGTAGATTCAATGATCCACCCATTTATCCTATTTTTTCTTTATCTTTTTTTCTCAGGGTAGATTCAGTGATCTACCTCATATCTATATTCTCCTTTTTCTTTTTTAAACCTCAACTCTATTTTTGTGTTAATTTTCAAGTTCTGTTTCATTTGTCCAGCTGCTGCATAATGAGAAAGTGCAGGGTGTGGTTCAAGTCCTTGTTCAAGTAGTCTATCAGGCTGGATCATCTCAGCTAGGAGCCAGATATAGCCTGGATGTCTACAACATCAAGTCATGTGACAAATATTCACTGAACACTCAAGTGTTAAAGAAATCCATCTTTGGGGACCAGACATCTCTAGGCAGGGTATCCAAATTTGCTTTCTATCACTGTGATGAATGGCATCACCAAATGTAACCCAAGAAAGTAAGGGTTTATTTCAGCTTACAGGCCACAGTCCATAATGGAGGGAAGCCAAAACAGGAACTCATGCAGGACCCTGGAGGCAGAAATTAAAGAAGAAACCAGGGAGTAAAGATCTTTACATGATTTTTCTCCATGGGTTGCTCAGCTTGCTTTCTAACATGACTTACAACCACCTGCCCAGGGGTGGTACCATCCACAGTGAGCTAGGCCCTCTCCACATCAGTCATTAACCAAAAACTATCTCCATGAACTTGCCCAGAAGAAAACCTGGTAGAGGCAATTCCTAGTTGATGGCCTCTCTTCCCATGTGACAATTACAATAACAAAACAAACAAAGCAAAGTATACCTTATTTCAAATATGAATAAATTTCACAGAGAAAAACAAAATATGAGGAAGGGAGCAGAGATTATGGTGTCAAGGAGAACACTGAACGTATCCCTTTGGAAGAAAAGCCTGAGATGGACAGGGAGATATCAAGAGCCAGAAGCAGAAGCATCTATTGTTTAAAGTTGAGGATTATATGGGTAGAGTGAAGAATTACATGACAAAATATGAAGCTAGTGAGGAAGTGGAAGATTATATTGAACAGGCTTGTTGGTGATGCTAAGTGTATTTTTATAAAAAATTAACTAAGAATTTTAACCTTATCAACTAGGTATACATTTATTATACAGAAGGAATTATTGGATGTTCATAGAATACATGGATGGACACACTGTCCTGTCTAGGAGAGTCAGAGAAGTTCTCCATGGGGAGGTAAGTTTAAATGTAATGAACAAATCAGTTAGGCATTCCAAGAGAAGAAAACTGGCAGCAAAAAAAAATCCTGAAGCTTGTCAAAGAAGCCAAAATTGCCAATGAGTGAATGCAAGGAAAACAAGTAATTCTTGTTTGATTATTGAAACATATTTGGTGGTAAGAAATTTTGATATGATGTGTTGTTCAACTTGGGTAGGCACTCTGCTGGCTACCAAAGATACAGTGATAAACAATAATGTTTAAGAACAGGAGATGATTCAACCTAATAGGATGCTAATTTAAAGGATTTTTTTAAACAATTAGATGAAATAATTTTACATATTGGTCCATAGTTTCTTTGAAAATATAGAACCATGAATAAGGAAAAACAAAACTAAAACAAGACAACAGCAACACTTGCTGGGAACACTGTTGACTATCATTTTATCTGTGTTTAAATGGTATGCCTATGTCAGTGTGTGACATAGGAAAAGCATGACTGACCTTATAGAGAGGCTAAATGACCTGTTAGTTAATTGTAGAGCCAATATTAGCTGCTTCCTGGCTTACACAGCTGGGCTGGAGCATATGGCATTTCTTGAGACAGCATATCTTGGAAAAGGCCCAAGTCTGGGTTAAGTTAGAGATCATGAGTTTGATTTGGCAGAGTGAAGGAAAATATGTAGCCTTTTTAATACTTTGTAAATAATTACTAATTAAATAAAAAGGAACCTACAATAGCTTAGTGTCTCATAAACACACTTAGTGCCTGATAAAAGTAACCCTGTGTAATACCACTGTTTCAATGAATACAGGATAATAATCACAATGAAGAGAAAGAAAGTTGACCCAAGCTTTACAAATGAGTTATGTGCTCAGTGCCTCAGTTTAATCCTGATGTAGCTGACCTACAGTCTCTAAAGCATGTAGTTCTCATGTACCAGCATCATGTTCAGACCTACACAAGTGCACTCACACTTTCTCATAGCTGTACAAGGGAATTTTATGTGTGGTGGTATTTCAGATCAAGTCTGTGGTTGAGATCCTTCATTCACATGCCTCATCTTAGTATTACTGATCTGTAGACCTAAAGCCACTGAGGACTGGCATCACCTCTAACAGGAATATGTAAAAGCCACCTTGAAAAAACAATAATATAGCACATGTTACTATAATACTGCCAGGAAAAGTAAGTGTTGATGTTCAAAATAAATCATGTGTCCTTCTATCTGATAAAGAAGTTAAGGTTATGTCCTGGAGACTCATTGACTAACTATTTGAAGTATTTAGTGATGAGTGTGGTATAACATATTAAAAATAATCTATAAAATGAAGTTCTTTTACATAAAGGAAAAGAAGTATGAACGAAAGAGTATAGAGGGACTAAGTGTAGGAAGTCTTCCTCTGTCACTCCAGCTGGCTCCCAAATAATGACAGAGAGACTTATTATAAATTGTGAAACCTTGGCCTTAGCTAGACTTGTCCCACTAGCTCTTATAACTAAAATTAACCCATTTATATTAATCTACATTTTTGTTTTGTGGCTTTTTGCATTATATCTGTACTAGCCACCCTGCTTCTTCCATGCATCTCGCTTCTCCTCAGTGCCTAGGTTTCTCCCCTTCTTTTTCTCTCTGCCTGGAAGTCCTGCCTAAACCTCCTACCCAGCTATTGGTCATTTAGGTCTTTATTAAACCAATCACAGCAATATATCTACACAGAGTGTACTAATATCCCACAATAGCTAAGGAGACAGCTTGATGGGTAAGGTGCTTGATGAATAAGCCTGATGATTCAAGTTCAATTAAGTTTATTCTCAGAGACTCATAGAAAATATAAGGAGACCACCAACTCCACAGATTGGATTTCTTTTACCTATACCTATACTGTGGCATACACATGCATGCACACACATAATAATAAATGAAATAAAATTAAATATAAAAATTAAGAAGAAATGCCACAAAAGATACTAGTAGACTTTCATAGATTATGTGAAAAGACAGGAAGGCCAAGGTAAAACTTGACATTGGTTCTCTCAGTGTAGAGTGGAAAAGATTTTAGGAATGGATTTCTACATGCTAGGTGATAAAAAGCATACTTGGTATTTTCTACACACTTTTCTGAAGTGTTAATCTAATTAATCTTATCCAATAAAAAAAATCAGGAGTCAGGTATCAGAATATAAACTGAAAGGTCAGAGGAGCATGGGAGCAGCCACAATCACTTTCTATCCCTCCTGTTCCTCCATCCCCAAAGACCTAGATCCTGTCTCAGCCCCACCTTACCACTTCCAGTCTCCTCTCTGTCTATAGTGCTCCAAATTTCTATGGTCAGCTCGCAGTTTAATACTCCCTCTGACTTCAAGCAAGATTTATTTGTCAGGACACAATCAAAATATCACACAACATTTCCCCTTTTTTGTCTAAATAAAAGTGAAGGTTTTAGCTAGCATAGTAAAACTATATACAATGAATACAATAACTATACAAAAGTATATACAGGCAATAATTATATTAATAGTGTTCAGTCCATTTGCATTTGACAAATTCAGAGAAAATACTGCATTATCTATCATATCTTGGTAAATCCAATGTAGTTGGAGAGCTTCTCTCCAGCCCCCGCCAAGCCCTATTAGTCCAACAACCCAATTATAAAATAAACACACAGACATTCATATTATTTACACTGCTTGGTCATTAGCTCAGGCCTACCATTGTCTAGCTCTTACTCTTATATTTAGCCCATTTCTATTGATCTATACTTTGCCACGTGGCTCATGGCTTACCAGCACCTTATGTCTTTTCTCTCATGGCAGTGGCTGGCAGCATCTCCCCTCAGCCTTCACTTCCCCACCTTCTCCTCTTCCTTGTCCCACCTACCGTATACTTCCTGCCTGGCTACTGGCCAATCAGCACTTTATATATTTTAACCAATCAGAGAAACACATTTGACATACAGAACATCCCACAGCACTTCCCCTTTTCTTTCTTTTTTAAAAGCAAGGTTTTAACTTTTACATAGTATAATTATATATAGCAAAACAATTATCAAGCAACAATTACAGTTACAAGATTAAAGAAGATATCCTATCTATCTTATATTTGTGAGTCTAAGGTTTTATATCTAACTTATCTTTTATCATAACTGAGGAAATTATAACTATCTAGTTTCAACCACATCAAAGACCTCAGAAGGATATAACATTACCTAAGAACTGGGAGAAGGATGCAAGCAACTTTCAGGAGTATTGTAGGGTAGACAGAGACAGCTGGCAGCCTGGACAGTCACCTAATGTTCCTTTGTAAAGTTGGGGCATTTGTCTTCAGCCTACAGGGCTAGAGTCTCTTGGTCACTTCTGTCAGTGTCCTGTAGAATGTCTGGCAGTTTCCTCTGCGAAGCAGGTACCTGAAGGACCATTTTTTCAAGCCAAGTTTAGTGGTCACCTTTCTATGGGTCCTGCATGTTCAGTCGATCAAGCAGTCCAGGCAAGAACAGTTTCTTGCCCAAATGGCTACTTTTGCCAAGGTGAAGATAAGATATGAAGTGTCTTTAATGCCCATCCTCCTCTCTGAAGTAAATAGGTGTTGCCAGGAGTAGACATGTCTCACTGTCCAGAAAGTTTAAATTTTAAAAATATTTTAAATGCTATATTCTGTAGGTCTTTGAAGTATTTGAAGATTACCTATCTATCTGAAACATCTCTATATATACCTAGAAGACTTAACTAACATGGCTACAAGTATGATTATCATAGATGGCTAATTATTAATCTATTTTTAATTATCCATTATAATTTAAAATGAGCTATACAAACATAATACCTTAAACACGAGTAGAAACATACACACAGTATAACAAAATTAACTTTAAGTTTGTATCAATAGACTAAAATCTATGCCAATGTAAAACATTTAAACGAGTTGTTGCTCTTTAGAAGTAAGTTCTTTAATCTACCCTTTCATCCTATTAAATCTATATCAATCCAAGGTTTTGTATCTAATTCATTTTTTATGCTAACTTGTATTACCAACACCAAACTATCTTTTTATGTCTCTTAACTTTATACACTTTATATCTCTTTTATGAGTGTCTTTTCTGAATTTGGTAATAAGGAAGACTATAACTATAACTATCTAGACTTCAACTTCATTAGAGACAAGAGGATATAATATTACCTGAGTAAATAGGAAGTACAGAGTATACAACTTCCTAAACCAAGAAATGACAGAAATATTTGGCTGCCTGGACAGTCACCAAGGGTTCCTCTGTAATGTTGGGTTATTTATTTTTGGCCTACAGGCCTAGAATATTTGACAGACTTTTCTGTGAAGCAGGAATTTTTAAGGACTGTCCCTCCTTATCTTGACAAAGATTGGCAGTCACTTTATTTTGTTCCTGCTAACCCAATTGGACACCAACTCTCAGAATTCAAGGTAATGACAGTTTCTCACCCAGAGGCTAACTTGTAGTAGAACAGGCCCATAAGGTCAAAGAAATTGGCTCAGACCAATAGCCAAGGCATGCCATAATGAACTCCTTAAGAGTCAACCTGAAGTCTATCTGCCTGAGGGTTTAGCAACAGTTGCTGTCAGAGTTACTGATTGTGCACAGACTGTGTGCTAGGAGGAGGGTATATAAGGCCTTCCCTGTTATTGAATAAATGAGCTTATTATTTGCTTTCAATGGATTCCCAATGTCTGTGTCGTTTGTGCCTTGTCTTCTCACCCCCTCCCCCAAGGGAGCCGTTACAATCCAAGCAACACTAACTTTTTCCTACTTCAGTCAGCACTTGGCCATAATCCTAAATTTTCTCAGGGTCCCCCTAAGATTAACAGTGCCCCCAATCAGCAGGAAGTAGCCTAGAAAACTATGTCCACATTCCCCCCAAAATGGATTATGAGGTTTGGTTCCAAATTGTTATTGGTAATAGTCAATCTTTTTATCCCCCAAACAACTATTAATCTTACATATTTTATATTAGTATGGATTTTAGCTTAATGATACAAATTTAAAGTTAATTTTGTTACACTGTGTGTATATTTCTATTCTTGTTTTGTGTATTATGTTTATGGAGCTCATTTAAAAATGTAATATATAATTAAGAAATACAGGGCTAGAGAGATGGCTAAGTAGTTAAGAGCACCAACTACTCTTCCAGAGGTCCTGAATTCAATTCCCAGCAACCATATGGTGGCTTACAACCATCTGTAATGAGATCTGGTGCTCTCTTCTGGCCTGCAGGCATACATGCAGGCAGAACACTGTACACATAATAAATAAATAAATCTTTAAAAAAAGAAAAGAAATACAGATTAATAGTCATCTCTAACATCTCACCCTTCTGGGGTATTTCATAGAGTTGAACAATAAATAGCTATGATTATATTTTCCTTAGTTATAATAGAAATTAAATTAGATCTAAAATTCAACAATATAAGATAGATAATTAAGTATTTTCTTTAATTTTGTCAAATGCAAATGTATTGAATATTGTTACTGTAATTCTTACTTAACTATTTTTGTTGTATATACTTCCTTTTTAATTAGACAAAAAGGGGGAAATGCTGTGGGATAATGTTCTTGTACACTATAAAAATTTGTCACTTGAATTGTTTTAATAAAACACTGGTTGGCCAGTAGCCAGGCAGGAAGTATAGGTGGGATGAAAGGACTAGGAGAATTCTGGGAAGACAAAGGGCAGAGTCAGGAGTTGCCAGACAGATGCAGGGGAAGCAAGATGAGAAATCAGTTTTGACAAAAAGTACCAAGTCATGTAGCTAAACATCAATAAGAATTATGGATTAATTTAAGTGTAAGAGCTAATTAGTAATAAGCCTGACCTACAAGCTGAGCATTTATAAGTAATATTAAGCCTCAGAGTCAATTATTTAAGAAGCAGCTACTCGGTATGTGAGAGTTGTTGGCAGAACAGAAACTTTTGCCTACAATGACAGATATTTATAACCCACTGAATGATCAAAAAACACCCACCCCACCTCTTGGGAATGTGGGTATTGTGTTCTTAAAATTACTTCCTGTTGTCTGGGGTGATAGATCTTTAGGGGATTCTGAAAAAACAAATGGGGATAATTGTCAAGTCCTAGGGGAACTAGTTGTTTCATTTGTTTCCAGTATGCAGAAAGGGAAAAGTATAAGGCTTATCTCAAGTCCTGGCTAGAGTAGTCTGAGAGGCTGGATCATTTCAGCTTGTAGGCCATCTGGATATGGAAGACCATTGTTTGGCTCAAACTGATGGGGGGCACCCAGGGAGGGGAATTGGGATCTATCCCTGGTGCATGGGCAGGCTTCTGGGAATCCAGTGCCTGTGGTGTGATGTCTTGTATAGCCTTGGTGCAGTGGAAAGGGGCTTGGACCTGCCTAGGCTCAGAGTGCCAGGCTCTGCTGACTTCCCATGGGAGACCTTGATTTGAGGGATGTGAGGATGTGGGGTGGCTTGGGAGAGAGGGCTGAGGTGGGGGAAGGGAGGAGGGGAATCTGTGGGTGGTATGTGGAGTGACTAGAAAATTTCTTAATAAAGAAAAATGAAAAAAAAAAGTAATTTAATTTTATAGTTTTTGTGATAATATTTATAACTTAAGAAAAGTGTTAAGAGTCATAGTAGAATCAAAGGATTATGAGATTAGAGGTAATATAATAGTCTCTTAATTTTGGTTTCTATTCTGTCCCATATCAGGTTGGCTCTTCTGACATGAGACACGGATTTTGAATTTTCCCTTAACAAGCATGCTTGAGTTTAGAGAAGGAAAGAGCCATGCTCTCTTGTTTGCTGTGGATGATTGATTGATAAATAAAATGTTGATTGGCCAGTAGCCAGGCAGGAAGTAGAGGCAGGACAAAGATATAGTAGAAGTCTGGGAAGTGGAAGGCTGAGATTGAGGAGACACCAGCCTGCTGTCCAGGGAGCAACATGTAAAGGCAACAGGTAAAGCCATGGAACATGTGGCATCATATAGATTAACAGAAATGGGCTGAGTTTAACTGTAAAAGCTAGACAATGGTAGGCCTGAGCTAATGGCTGAGCAGTTTAATTAATATGAGCTTCTGAGTGATTATTTTATAAGTGGTTGTGGGGTCCCTGGGGCTGGGCAGGACTGGAGAAAACTCCAGTTGGCTTTTTATTATTATTATTACTATTCTTTGAGCTCCTGCCATCCAGCTCCTAAATAAATCCCATGTGGAGGCTTATTCTTAACTATATTCCAAGCCTTAGCTTGGCCTGTTTCTCACCAACTTTTCTTAACTAAATTATCCAGTCTACCTTTGGTCTTTGGGCTTTTCCCTTTCTTATTTCTATACATCTTACTTTCATTCTTATTCCAGGACTTGCTGTTTGGCAGGTGGCTGGCCCCTGATGTCCTCATCTCCTTGTTCTCTTGCTAATTCTTTGTTTTCTCCCAGATTTCTCCTACTATTTATTCCCCTGCCTGTCAGCCCCACCTATCCTTTCTCCTGCCTGGCTATTGGCCGTTCAGCTCTTTACTAGACCATCAGGTCTTTTAGACAGGCACAGTAACACAGCTGCACAGCATGAATGCAACACATTTTTGAAGTATTAAACACATGTTCCAGAGCATAAACAAATGTAACATATTTTAAAATAATATTTTACAATAACACTCCAGCTGGGCAGTGGTGGCGCACACCTTTAATCCCAGCACTCGGGAGGCAGAGGCATATGGATCTCTGTGAGTTCAAGGCCAGCCTGGGCTACAGAGTGAGTTTCAAAAAAGGCCCAAAGCTACACAGAGAAACCCTGTCTCAAAAAAACAAAAACAAAAACAAAACAAAACAAAAAACCTAACAAATAAAAATCCAATAACACTCTAATGTAGTGGATAGCCATCCCAGCATTGGCCTGGAAGTTCCAATCCCCATTGAGGCTTCGGTAATGATCATGCCCACAAGGCAGGGCGGAGGAGGAAGTGGAAGACCAAGGATCGGGAAGAGGTCTTGCTCTTGGTTCCCGGCCTCTGGATGCTGGGGTTAGACCCAGCAGAGTTCTCCAGAGAACACCGCCGGACTGCGCTATAACTTTGCCAGACCCTGCAACCTACCCCTTCATTTGTAAGTTAGCCCACAAAATAAACCTCCCTTTTTAACTACGTGGAGTAGCCTTAATAATTTCACCAATACTCTAACTCCAAATCCAACTTTAATTTTTAATTGAACAGGGAATACAAATTTTTTTTTTGCATTATATGTTTGTAGAAAACAACAGAAACAAACATTTGGGAAGATTTATGAAATTTTATCCTGTTGAAAAAGGGATATAGCAATAGGCAAATTTACTCTTTTTATTAGGACATTGTTTCTGGATGATTTGTCCCTTTCTTTAGATATCTCATTTGTCCAGCAGTCTTCAGATTCCTTAGTTGAATGCCTTCATTCTCCAGGAAAGACAAAAACAAAAAACAAAACAATCTTTTTCAATCCTAAATTTGGGGACTTTCTCTTTTGGCAAGATATATCTGATCAAATGGAAAGCATTTGTTAGTCTTATAAGGTAGTTTAGATTGAATGTTTACACTGTTTGATGAGTTATCTCCTCTTCTAATCAATAAATCTTTCTTGTTCAAAGCAAATCTTTATCAGTTTTGATGGTATCAATAGGTTTCTTCGGTGGAAATTAAAGCAAAACCTCTTACCCAACATAATACATATCCTGGTTTCCATTTTGAGGTTGACATATCTTTAAAGTATACAGGCTAATTTAATTCAGCAGTTTTTTTTCTATTATCCAATGTCTCTTTGCAAAAATTGTTCCTTTCTCATTAGCATTCAGAAAATTTACAGTTAATAAAGCATTGTACAATCTATCTGTTAAGGGTCTTTATTTCCCTTTTCTGTTTATTAGGCATATCTTTTAGAGTTTGAGTAGATCTTTGTATAACTACTTGTCCTGTAGGGTTTTGCAGTATACCTGTAATATGTTTTATGTTGCAATATGAAATAAAAAACTGTTTCATTTTACTGGGGACATAGACTGGAACATTGCCAGTCTTAATTTGTATAGGTATCTCCATGATGGCCATAACTTCTAACAAATGTATGATTATAGAATCAGCCTTTTCAGAATTCAAAACAGTTGCCCATTAAAATTCTGAATATGTGTCTACAGCATTTTGTACATATTTTAAATTTCCAAACTCTGCAAAATGAAACACTTCTGTTTGCCAAATTTTATTTCTTTGAGTACCCTTGAGTAACTTCCTGCACACAGTACAGTTTGGTTATACAAAGAACAAGTAGAACATTTCCTTATAATTTCCTTGGTTTGTCAATAAGTGATAGAAAAATCATTTTTCAAACTTGCTATTGACATGAAGTTTCCAATGAAAATCTGAGGCTTCTGCCACATTTCCTACCAATAGTTGATCAATTTCATATTTGTCTTGTGCTAGAGGCCCTGGTAGACCCATATGTATCTGATATGCATTATATATAAGGGATGATTTCTAGTTCTTAATTTTTTCTTGTAATTGAACGAATAACAAAGTCAATTCTGAATCATCTTGAATAAGTTCAGCAGTTTCAATATGTAAAAACAACTCTTCCTGCATATTGAGAGTCAGTATCTATATTAAGAGGTTTTGGAAAATCTAATACCATATAATTCTGCCGTTTGAACAGAATCCTAAGGGTTGTGAGCCACATTATTTAAATTTTCTGACTTATAACTTGCCTTTCCTGTTTTTTTGTTTTTTTGTTTGTTTGTTTGTTTTTTGTTTTTTTTTTTTTGCATCAGCATAGAATGTAGGGGCTCCAGAAATTTGTGTTCCCTATACAATGTGAGGAAGAATCCAATTCATTCTCTTTATAAACTGAATTCTCTTGCTTTTGAGATATTTGTTGTTAATCTCTCCCAAAAAATTTACTGCAAACTCTTTGTCAATGTTCATTTTCTTCCCATAAAGAAGAAATTTCAGCATTAGTAAAAGGTACTACAATTTCTGCTGGGTCTATTCCTAATTGATGAAGTTTCAATTTCCTTTTAGAATCAACTCAGAAACCTTCTCTACATGGGTCTTTAACTTTTTACTCTGTTTATATGGTAAAAACACATCCCAAGGTATTATCTTCTCCCTGAATTAAAATCCCTATAGGGGAATACGTAGAAGGTAAAATAACCAGAATCCAATTAAGCTCTGGATCCAAACAATACACATATGCATCCCATAATTTCTTTTCTACCAAAGCCAATTATCTCTCAGGCTCACCTAATAAATTTCTTGGACTATTTAAGTCTTTATCACCCTATAAGGTTTAAAATAAATTACATAGTTCTTGAGTTGTCCATCCAGTTGTGGGCCATAGCTAGTTAATTTTTGCTGCTATTTTTGAAAATCATTCACAATTGATCTCACCTGATTTGTACCTTTTGGGGCTATAATTTTTGTAAACCTATTCAATATACTAGGTAATTAATAGAATCTCCTCTTTGTACTTTTTTCTGGAGCAATTTGTAATCACCAACAAGGCAAAGTTTTCTTTAAGTCTTCAAACATTTTCTCTAAGGTATCTACAGTTGAATCAGCTAGTATGATATTATCCATATAATGGTAAATTATAGATTGGGGAAACTGATTACTAATGATTTTCAATGGCTATTGTACAAAATACTGGCACAGTGTGGAACTGTTTAACAACCTTTATGTGAGAACTTTCCACTGATGTCTTCTACCAGGCTGAGAATTCTTATAAATAGGCACTATGAAGGCAACTTATTCTCTAGCTTCTTCTTGTAAAGCTATAGTAAAGAAACAGTCTTCTAAATCAATCACTATAATAGACCATCCTTTAGATAATAGAGGGCAAGGAAATTCCAGATTATACAGAGTCCACTGGCTGAATTACCTTATTAATAGCTCTTAGATCTGTTATCGTTTTTCCAGATTTCTCCTTCTTTTCTTTTCTTTTCTTTTATTTGTTTTTTGAGACAAGGTTTCTCTGTGTAGCTTTTGGAGCCAATCCTGGAACTCGCTCTGTAGACCAGACTGGCCTAGAACTAACAGAAATCCATCAGCCTCTGCTTTCTGAGGATTAAAGGCAAGTGCCACCATCACTGGGTCCAGATTTCTTTTTAATGACAAATACAGGAGAATTCCAAGGACAGGTCAATTCTTCAATATGTTGAGCATCTAGCTACTCCTGTACAAGTCTATGTTCTCAGGCTTGTAATTTTTCTAATATCACTGTTCCACCCATACAGGTTTGTCAGTTAACCATTTTAAATGTAGTGCTGTTGGTAACTTTGAAAGATCAGCAACTGCTGTTCCCTGTTTATGTACAACCTGGATGGTTGGTGACTATTCTTTATATACCTTTTAATATTTTTTCCCAGAAACATACATTAGTTCATGGTTAGTTTCTGAGATTGGATGAATGTAAATCTGGGTATTCCATTGTCATAACAAATCATATCCCCCTGAATTAATTGATATTCTAGCCATATATGGCTTTAATTTTCCTCTCTCTACTTCTGACCATATACATTCCACCAGTCTTGTGCTTTGTTTTACCTAAGATAAAGTTCCAATCCCTAAAAGCTGAACATTTACTCCTGAAGGGGCCAATTTGGATGCCAAGATTCTCGTGCAATTAATGTTACATCTGCCCCTGTTTCTACAAAACGCTCAATTAAAATGTCATTTACTCATATTTTTAACTTTGGTCTTTGATCTTCTTTGAAGTTTGTCAAAATATTTGCTTTATGGTTTCTCCTGAAATTTTTGTTTGATCTTCTAATACTGTTCTATCATCCATAGTAGTGTTTGATTTGTTTTTGTTGTTGTTGTTTTGGGTTTTTTTTTTCTTTTTGTTTTCTTTTCTTTTCTTTTCTTTTTTTTTTTTTTTACAATAGGCATTAGGTTCTTTAATTGTTCTGGCGAGGAATTTCCCCCATAGTGTCAGGAAGTGATTGAACCAAATTTGATATAGAGCATGCAGTGGGCTCTCCATGGTGTTTCCCAATTATAAAGGGTTACTGTTTCTGTCCTGTGTTGATCTGCATTCATTGGTGCAATGTCAGCTTTTGCCATACCTTTTGTATACTCTAGAAGGTGGGGTCCTACTCTTTGAATTACTCCTAGAAAAAAATGTTTCTAGGAATTAATTGCCCACAATGCCTTTTTAGATGACTTAGTTTGCCATAGTTAAAAAAGCTGACAAGTCTTCAAGACTTTGGAATCACCTCTTCTATCCAAGCATCATCATGGTTATGATATTCAATATTGACTGTATCTCAGATTCATTCCTCTATAGGTGCTGATCTTGCCTTTAAAGCCAAATTACCCTTTTGTATTGTGAATTTGCACTTTCAAAAGCCAAAGATTCAATTATTACTTATCTAGATTCTGGATTTGGTATCATTCTATTTATAGCTATATTCGACCTTTGTGAAAAATCAGTGGTTTCTTTTGGGACATGTATAACGTTAATTCTCTTTCCAACTTCTTTAACTCTGTCCCAAGAATTCAAAGTTGATGCATGGCATAGACAACAACCAAGTTGATGTCATCATATACAGATTGTCTTTGCACAACAGCATAACCTCCCTCTCCAAAATTTGCTCTTGGGAAATTTCCATATCCCTAGCACTACTCCATTGTTCAATGGTCTTAGACTCATCTATCCAGATACTCCACTGTAAATGAGGACCACATTCCAATACTGCAGTTATCAAGTCTTTCCAGTCTTGTGGGATGATTCTGTTAGTAGTTGACCATGAATTTAATATCTGCCTCACAAAAGGTGAATACATACCATAGGAGTCTATTGTTTCCTTAAATCTTCTGAAGCATTTCCATGGGAATCCTGTCAGCTCCTACATAGCCATGGGGATAACTGTCATTTGGCCATTGTTCCTATATGCTGACTGGATAAATTAAGGTAGGATTTTTTTTCTTTTTTTTTTATAACTTTGGTCTGTTCATTTCTAATTTCATAATGTAATGATGAGGTTTGTTCTCCCTTAAATTCCTCCATCTTTGTCTGAATATCTCTTATTATCTGTTTTAATAAGCCTTTCTAATGCTTCTAATTTATCAGTCAAAATTTTACTATTTTCTTTAGTAATTAGTTACAAGGCTTGCATATTATCAGTACATTTCTCATATTGGCATTGATATCAACCAAATTTATAGTGATAAAACAAGAATTACCAAACTAATGATAGCTAAGTTAATTGTCCCCTCATTTAATTGTCCTATTTTTAAATCATCCATTGTGGAATCATGCAGAGACCTAACTCCCTCCATCATAATAATGTTACCCATTTTTTAACGTGGAAAAAAACTCTTTTTCTCTCTTTTTTAAAACTAATTCCCACCTTTACAAAGACCCAATTGTCTCACCAAATCCAGTGACACTGATGGGGAAGTGTGAAGCTGTCTGTGGCTGCATAGCACATCTGGGCAGAGAATACAGGTGGTACACAACCTTGCTGAGGACAGCTGCCACTGATTGGGCATCAGCAGCCTGAGGACAGGGTCCAGGGGAAGCCCGAAACCCACAGGGAAAATGAGCCAAAAAGCCAGCTATCTGAAAGGCAGCCACAGAAAACATATGAAAGCAGCATGTATGACAGGCAGGGAGTGAAATCACAGAGCTGCCTGAAGGCAGAGCTGGCTTGAGGTGAAGGGCTAACAACAGTAGTGTTTGGAGCCCTAGCACTTGTGGAGTTTGTGGCTTGTGGAGATTGCTGTAGAGAGGCTACAACAGGAAAAACCTAGACTTGAGCAGAAGACTTGGGGAAGAAAAGGAAAAGCCAGCCTCTGGTGTGGAGACACTGGTGGATGCAGCTCCCACATGCAGCTTTGGTGGATGCCGGTGGATGCATATCCACTGGCGATTAGCTATTTCATGCATTCTTGACACGTGTTGGGCATCAAATGAAGCATTAATCTAATTAATCTTACCAATAAATAATCTAGAGTCAGATATCAGGGTAAAAACCTGAAAGATTGGAGAAGCAGGGGAGCAGCCACAGCTGCTTCCTACCTCTCTCGTTCCTCCATCCAAAATGGCCAACATCCTCACTCAGCCCCCGACTTCCTGTCTTTTGTCTACAGTCCTCTAAACCTCTATAGTCAGCTAGTTACTAGCTACGCCCTCTGACTCTAAGCAAGTTTATTTCTCAGAACACAATCAAAACATCACACAACACTTGTCTTTAACACCCTTAACTTGAGTATTGTGAGTATATTATTTCTTCATGTCTAGTTTTATTTTTTGAAATAGCAAAACAAACACAGAGTAAGCAAGATGTCCCTGAGGTGCTGCTGACCAGCACGCATAAGTTCATAGCTTACTTTCCATGGAAAACATTTTTTTGTTTTCCAGTCTCTCTGCTTAAATTCAATTCCTCTTACTATAGTTCTTTTCCAGAGTTCCTGATCAAACAATTCAAACTTAAGGAGACAATAAACTTGAGATGCGAAATAATGAGCCCAATTTGCAGAGGCAAAGAAGTATTCTGGCACAGGCACCTCCATGTCAGATTGTAGTGAATCACCACCTACATTTAGCCCAATTGAAAATTCAAATTTTGAATAAATAATATGTTAATAAAGGCAAAAATTCTAAGATGTTTGTTTTAGTGAGGTACAATGAATAACATATAATAAGGATTGCAGATACCTGGGCTACTTTAAAAGAGTTTCTCAAACAATTGAAAAATAAACGCACATGCTGTTTTTGTAGAAAAATCCAAAGAGATAAAGCTAAAACACACAAGTAAATGTAGCAAGTTAAAAACAGGCATTCATAATTCAGGTTGCCAGCTTCCAAAAATTTCACCTTAGACTGGGTATTGTAAACTATACTGTGTTTTGTCCTAAGAACTTAAAATAGTTTTGACGGTATAGGAAAAATTGAAGAAAATTTGCATATTGTCAGGAGAATGAAGAAAACTAAGACCAGAAATAAAAAGGAGGAGCAGGAGGAGTTTCTCTAGAAGCTTTTAAGTTCAGAAAAGTCTGGGGAGAATGACAGGGGGGGGGGGCATTATTAACTGTGACAAATTGACATCATTGATTATGAAATTAATCAAAGCAGGAAGAACCTGTCTTTGAGCTTTTATCCAAAGATTTCAAATGCTTTAAGAGTCCCATGGTCAATTCTTTCAAAGGAGACTGATGAATTGAACATTATAAAAGCACAGGTCAAGACACCGTCATCCAACTTTCTGGAACCGTTATGCTTCTCCCTAAGGATGCCCTTTCCACCATGATAGAAGCATAAAGGCTGACAGCCATAAAATATTGCATGGTCTCTAATGGTCCAGAGGATGGGGCAGCTCAGCTTCCAACCAACCTTCCCAATGGTTTCCTGTGTAAAGAGAAAGTTAACTTGGCAATAAATAACCTATTTGCCCATAGTCATGAAGGACTGTTAGACAACCAGATGAATTGAGATCATTTTGAAAACACAAAAAAATTACCTTTCTCTAAGAAAAGACATACTGATAAATGAGATGCTCACACTGGCCTCAGTTACCAATTTAAAAAGTAAAAACATCAGGGCCAGATCAATTGGTAGCTAGGCATAGTTTTCAAAACTGTTGCAGTGTCAAGCTATGAAAAATCCATAAATAGAATGTACAGAGGATTTGTGTGATATAAGTGCTTAACATAGCTGAGTACAGTTTTGTATACCGGGATTCTTAAGTAAGGAATCTAAAAGAATTACCTGATTTCCATGGGAGACAGTACAATGGTGACCTTGTCCTTATCCTTCTTAATTCTGTAAAACCCTGATTCCTTAAAAGAACAGATTAGTGAATCTACTTTTAAACTAAAACACAACTACTAGTCTCAAATATTTTACATTGTTATGGATTTTTGATTATTGTTACAAATTTAAGGTTATTATTGATATAACATATTGTATATGTGTTTCTACTCATTTAAGTTATTGTACCTATGCAGATCATTTAAAAATGTAATGTAAAGTTCTAGTCCTTGAAACTATTACAAACTATTTTGGATAATTAAGAAATGAAGGTTTGTAGCTAGTCATCTACTAAAATCAAACTTGTAGTCATGTTAGGTATGTTTTCAAGGTCATATTCTGTAGATCTCTAAAAGGTTTGAAGACCACCAGAAATCTACAGAACATGACATTTAAGATGTTTTAATAACATATGAATCTTCATGACAGTGAGATACATCTGCTCCTGTCAGAATCCATCTACTTCAGAGAAGATGAGCAAAATAAAAAAAGGAAACTCACAAAAAAGATCTAAAGTTTATAAAGGTTGAGAGACATAAAAGGTTAAGGTGTTTACTCTAAGAAAATGTTTTAAGGTCTAAAAAGATGTTTTTAGGTTGGTAGCACAAGTTTGATAGAAAGTGATTTATGTACAAAACTTTGGAATCACCAAGGTAGGATAGATAATAGATAATACATTTCCCAAAGTTGTCAAATAGAGATAGACTGGACATTGTGAATGTAATTATTCCTTGATAATTGTTCTTACTGTGTATAGTTTTACTATGTTAGAGTTAGAACATTTCCTTTTTATTTAGAAAAAAGGGGGAAACCCTGAAGAAATCTGTGAACCCTAAATTTGTGTTTGTATTAATTAAATAAAATCAACCTTGGGTCAGGAAGTGGAGCTAGTAACTAGTTGACAGAAAGTAATCATGGAGAGTCAGAGGGCAACTAGTAAACAGAGAGATACATGGGAAGTAGTAGGGAGGAAATCTGAGTGTGGCAGTCTGTGTTTTGGTTGGTGGAGTGGAAGGAAGTTCTCTTTGAAGACTCTGGTGAAGAGGGAAGGTCAGCTAGTTGCTCCTCAACCTCTCTGAGCTAGCAGGTTTTCACCCCAGCCTTTGATTCCTGAGTCTTATTGAATAATAGAATGATAGAAATTTAGTTAAAACTACCTTTGGTGGCAGGAGCAGGAGTGGACCAGTGGGACATAGAAGTCCCACAGGGCCACTACCCAAGAAGTGGACTATTACCTGCAGAGCCACAGTTACTGGCTGAAACAGCAGTAGATTCAGGTGAAACTGCTGTGCCTGAAGAAAAAGAACAGGGAAAGGCTAAATAACATTCCTTATATGATAAGAAAGATTAGCCTGAGAGCATACGTAGAAATATCATGGCTAGAAAGCCAAAATATTGAAAACTCCCTAAGTGATCCTTAAATAAGGAACCCAGATGAATTGCCTGATTTCTACTTGGGCTAGTACAACAATAACCTTGTCCTCATCCATCTCTATTCTCTAAAAGCCTCATCTCCTACATAATTACAACAATAGTTTCCCATCTAAAACAGTTTATGTTGAGTTATAATAGAGCATTTCCTGAAGTATGTCTCAAAGTGCTCAAGAAACAACAGAAAATTCACAGAGGCTGTAAGATTTTGTCAAATTGCTGGAGAAATATAGGGATACAGGCACCTACCAGATTCTCTGTGATCTGGCAATTCTACAGTCTACACATAAACAGATAAACATTTTTCAGGATTCCCATCTAATGTGGTTGTGGGGTAGTTTCTTTGATAACAAGCAAATAACTTGAATGATAAAGTTGAAACAGAAAATGAGGTTGTTGGTGTCTTTAATATGATTTCACTATTTTAAAAGCTATAATCATGCAGCCATCTCACTAGTAGTACAAATGGTTGGTGAAGAATGAAAATATTTTATAAACATTTTAAATTTTGGAATGTTCCTAAACATTTTAAATACATAGGTATTGAATTTCTTGGAGAATAATTTAATGAACAACTGCTTTACTTTGGTCTAGCAATACTCTAAAAATGCCTAATATACTGCATGTTAGACTACAAAGTTTGGGCATGTCTAAGTTAGTACGATCTCTAACACCTACAATCTATGTGTATTTACTCCAAATCTTTGTTACCAATATTCTCTGAATCTTTTTTGAAAGCTTATTTTATCTATCTATCTATCTATCTATCTATCTATCTATCTATTTATTTTTGATTTTCGAGACAGGATTTCTCTGTGTAGCGTTGTGCCTTTCCTAAAACTCACTTTGGAGACCAGGCTGGCCTCGAACTCACAGAGACCCACCTGTCTCTGCCTCCCTAGTGCTGGCATTAAAGGCGTGCATCACCACCGCCTGGCACAAAAGCTTATTTTTAAGGTACATTGAGGTAGATAGAAACACTAAGCCGACAACTCAACCATCAATTTCCTTTCCATATACATATGTGTACAGCATCCTCCATCTTGTGACACATTTGTCATAATGGATGCATTGACATAAGTGATCATCACTATCCAGGGCCAATAGTTCACATTAGGATTTACTCAATGTTGTACATTCTATAAAATTGGACACATGTCTTTGATAGGCTATATCTGTCAGTATACTCAGTCATGCCCTAAAAATCCTGTGTTCTACCTGTTTGTCCATATCCACCTTCTAGCCCCTCAATACTGACTTTTTTCTTTACTATCTCAATGATTTTGCTTTTTCAGAGTGTTCTGTAGTTGGGATCATGCAGTATGTAGCCTTCAAAGCTCAGTATTTTTTTTAAACTGGGTATAAGAATATAAAATTCCTCCATATGCTTTCATGTCTTGATAGCTCATTTTTTCAGAAATATTGTTCCCTTTAAGAAACAATATTCCATTGTCTGGAGGTACCAGAGTTTGTCCACATGCTAAAGAAGGGCATCTTGATTACTTAAGGGTGTTTATGATTAATAAAACATTTGCTAAATATATCCAAATAAGTATTTCATTTGGACTTGTGTTTTCAGTTCATGTAAGTAAATAACAAGTAAGAAAATAGCTCATCTCTCTCTGCCATGTCTATGAGGATTTTAGAGATTAGACTAATTAATTCAGTTAGGAGCCACTCTTAATGTGGACAGCACAATTCTGTGATCTGGGGAATACCTGAATGAATAAAATAGAGAACGCAAACTGAACAGCAACTTGCAACTCTTTCTGTTTTCTTGCTACAGATAAGACTGCTGCTTCAAGCTCCTATCACCATGACGTGCCCTGTCACCATGATGTCTGTAGGATACACTTCAATGGCGATGCAGAATAAACCCTTTCTTCCTTCAGTCACATATGCCAGGGATTTGGGGGCAGTAACAAGGAAATTATTAATCCTTTTATAATCAACAATAATAACTTTCAAAAGACTCCAGGCAAGTTGCTTTGTATTAACATGCCTTTGTTTTTCTGGATTTTTCTGTTTTGTTTTGGTATAGATTAAATTCCAAATTGGAAACTAGGTGTAAACGTTTAAGTTAGATTCATCTATTCCATTCTCTAATGGTCTCTCAGTGGGATATAGATAATCCCATCTACAAATAGCTTTGCTTTCCCATAATTCCCTTTCTTCTTATACCCTACTGTGTGTCAGTCTGAAATTATTTGGCTAGTGTACATTTAATTCTGATTTGTTCACTAGAATAGAAGCTCTATAAGATCTGGAACCCTGTCTGTCTTCTTCACTACATTATTCATTGCTTGGAGAATGTCCAGAACATGATGAATGACTGTTGTCAATCAAATGAAATATGGTTAATACTGGGTTGGGAGTTGCTGAGATTGGGAGAAGACTAGTAATTATGTTAAATGTCGGTCTCCGTGGCTTTGTCATATAAAAGCATCCTGAAGAGGTTTAAATGCAGTACAAAAACAAAACAAAACAAAAACAAACAAACAAAAAACAACCCATCAAGATTCATGATCACAAATATTTTCTTCTTCATTACTATAGGATGACTTGGAGCCTCTCCTCCCCACCCACCCCCCCCCCCTGCCCCACAATACTTATTATTTTTCCTCTCCCTAAATCTCTTCCTTCCTTCATCCCTTCCCTTGTTTCCTTCTCTATCTCCCTTTCTCTCTCCTCTCTCTCCATTTTTCAATTTCAATTTAAAAAAATCTCTATTATGTAGCTGTGACTAGCCTAGAACTTGCGCTCAACCCTGCCTCTGTCCTATCCAATGCTGTGATTATAAGCATGCAATTATGCCTGGCCAGTTACTTTTAAAAAATATTTTGTGAAGCAACAACCAATTTCATTTATTTGCATGAAACTGTCCACTTATCCCAGCATTATTTATTGCAAAGAATATCAATTATTTGGGCACTAATATTAAATATCAGTTGATCATTAGTGTAAGGGGTTTGTCCATACTCTTCTTTATCTTGCCTATCCATGCCTACCATTGTCTATCCTTATGACAGCATGCTACTACCTTGCTCTCTATCTTTGCAATAAGTTTCAAAACTAGAAGTGGCAATCTTCAACACTTATTTTTAGTGACTGTTTTTATAATATATTGACATATGAACTTTAGGATCAGTCTGTGATTTTCTTCAAAGATTTCAGCTTGCATTTTGCTACGCATTACACTGAATTATAGATCAAAACTTGTAACTACTGTCATCATAACAGTATTAAGCCTTTCACATAAATACCATAAACTGTCTTTTTTTCAATCTATTTATGTCTTTATTTTCTTTGATAATGAATTTTAACTTCAGAGGAAAAAATTGTGCTTTTATTATTAAATTTATTTATAGATGTCCTACTTGATGTATTTTAAATGGAATAGTTTTTTTATAGATGATTACTAATGTTTGAAGGCAATTGACCTTACATTTTATAGTTTCACAATTCTTTTATAATACACATTTATTATGATTATTTCAATACTCCTCATGATTTTATACATACAAGGTAGTACATCCATTTCAGTGAGAATGCTTTGCTTTACTCATAATTGACCTTGCTTAAACTTAAGTACAAAGATGAATAAAGTACCATGAGTGGATATCATTATCTTGTTCTTGATATGAGAAGGAAACCACTCAGTCTCCCATTTGGAATAGGGGAGAGCCACAAGTTCAAAGCCAATCTTAGCTACATAATAAAGATCTGTTTCAAAGACTAAAATGGAGAAATATATGTGTGTGTGTGAGAGAGAGAGAAGGGGGGAGAAAAGAAAGAGAATGACACAAAG
Organism: Onychomys torridus; assembly: GCF_903995425.1. Lineage (NCBI taxonomy): Eukaryota > Metazoa > Chordata > Mammalia > Rodentia > Cricetidae > Onychomys > Onychomys torridus. The sequence continues at coordinate 17,013,576 of NC_050458.1, forward strand.
GGGCAAAAGGGGAGGGGATAAATGAAGGAAAAGATGGAGGGAGAGAGGAAAGCATAAATATACTTAAAATCATTGGTATAATAGCAGCTGTGATTTTTTTGTAGCTGTCCATCATGAGGTTGCTAGTTATTTGTCTCAGTTTGCTGAGTGTTTTTATTCCTAAGAAATGTTAAAATCTTGTCAAATGCTATTTTTGCTATCTATTTATCACACAGCTGTTGCCCTAGTACATTACATAGGCCTGTTTGTGTATAGTGATTCACCCTTGTGTTTCGGAAATACATCTCACTTGGCTTTTATTGCAAGAGATCCTCAACTGGATTCCTCCCTCTCTCATGTCCCACTCATTGTTATAAAATATAAATGTGTTTCAGTCACAGCTTTTGCTTAAGATTTTTATTAGTGTGGCTTTATTGGGTGTTTCTTGACTTGGCCTACCACAATCACTAAACTTCTTAATCACTCATAAGTCTACATATATGAAATAGTAACTTAGCTTCACATCTCTGTGACTTTTCTAGTTGGAGTATTTTTTTTTTTCTGTTGTTTTTACTGTTTTCTCTAGGTAATACTAACTGATTTGCCTGACCTGATTTGATACTCTTTCAGGAAGCAATTAACTTCCCAAATACCAAACTTGATGTCAGTTCTCCATTTGTACAAAGCACAGCGTTTATTGTAAATTATTAACATGATGTTTATAAAGAAAAGAAAAATAGAAGACTATGAGTTCTCTAAAGAAGAGATTAGGCTCATATGATAGATAATCTTGAGTGGATCTGAAACCAAGGAAGGCATAATCTGGGGCATGTCTATGAGGACATTTCCAGTAAGAATTATATGTTGACATGAGTGAGAGTAGCCTAGATCTAAAGTGGGAGAACAGTGTTGTTTTGTCTAATCACCCTTGCACGTGAGTGAAACTATTCTATTGTTGCTGTCTCTGCTATTGCCACCATTTTTTGCTGAACTTAAACCAAAGCTTCCAGCATAGACTAAAAGGCCATACCTCTCCAGGAGTCCTCCAGGCCTATAGTACCAAATTTGCACTTCTGAGGCATTCAAGAGAAAAACGCCTCTGAGGTACAACCCAGTTCCTACCGTGCAAGCCAGTTGTGCTGGATAGTTTCATGTTAACTTGACACAAAACTAAAGTCATCTGAGAAGAGGGAACCTTAACTAAGAAAGTGCTTCCAAAGGCTCTGTGCAAGGCTGTGAGAATTTATCCTTTGATTGGTGGTTGATGGGGAGGACCCAACCCATTATGTACGGGTGGTGCCATCTCTGATGTGGTAGTCTTTGGTTCTGTTGGTGGGCAGGCAGAGAAACCTAATAAGCAGCACTCTCCATATCTTCTCCACCAGTTCCTGTCTTTAGGTTCCTTCCCCTTTTGTTGTGGGATATTTATATGCTGTGTGAAGAGATGTATTACTGGTATTGGTGTAATTAAAAGCTGAGTGGTCAATAGCTAGGCAGGAAGTATAAGTGGGATTTCCAGGAAGAGAAAGGAAAAGGAGGATGAACTAGGAGTGCAGGAAACACCAGGATACAACAGAGAAGAAACAGGAGGTACAAAATGGAAGAGAAGTAACACCACATGATAGAACAGCTTAATATATATGGGTTAATTTAAGCTACCAGAGCTAGTTAGGAACAAACCTAAGGGGTAGGCAGAGCTTTCATAATAAAATGTCTCCATGTCATTATTTGGGAGCTGGATGGTAGGACAGAGGAAGACACATGACACTGTTTGAGTTCCTGTTCTAACTTCCTTCAATGATGAACAGTGATGTGGAAGTATAAGCCAAATAAGTTGCTTATTGGCCGTGGTGCTTCATCACAGGAATAGTAATCCTAAGACACCAGTATAATATATCTCCTTTCATACTATGTATCCATTCTATCAGTTATGTTCATCTAGTGAATTGTAATGTAACCACAAATTTCTGTATTCCTTGTGAATCAGCCAGGATTATGTCATAAAATTCACAGATATACCATAAAAGTCCACCCTACTGCCTGAAAGGTGGATGAGTATTTAGATGATTTCTTTTAAGAATTTATAAACTACACCAGTATTTATCATTAATCTCATCACCTTTCTATGATATTTATGTCAATGATAAGTGGCTATTGACAGACAATATATTTAACCTCATTAAAACATCCATAAAGGCAGTAGGCACCTTTCAGAATACATACTATATCTGAAGATAGTACAGTTTCTCTATATAAGAAATATTTATTGAATGTACAAATAAACTAATAAATGACTATTATTCTGCAAGAAGAAATTATAAGCATAATATCTATCGCACCTCACTAGTATTCCTCTCTTCTCAAAGCAATTGGCCTTAGAAAACTTAGAGTCCCCAAACCTTTTATCTTGACATGAAATTGGAATTATTTAAGATCCATGCATGTCATGTTTACCTTCTTAAATAATAATGATACATTACTATGTACCCTGTTCCAAGACATTTCTCTACAATAACTATCAAGGTGATCAGTATAATTATTATAGAAGCCACTACAGCCTTGCAATTTAATATTTCTGATTGTCCACCTTTTGACCACTATCTAGGACTACATTTTTTGACTTTGGACCACTATCTGAACAGTGACTGGTGAGTGTCAGTGATATAGTCAATTTTGTCTAAGTATGTATTTGTGCTGAAGAGAGATGGTACATTGTTCTTTCTTCTTTGACGTCATATATTAATCATGGGTGCAAAATATATGAGAAATAGAATGAAAATAGAGGTGGAGAATTTTTACAAGTTCATGATTTCAGATGTTTCACTCATGGTCACCTGATCTGTGCTTTTTAGGCCTGTGGTAAAGGAGAATATATCTTACAAGTGTGTAATGTGTATCACAGAACATAGCTTTTCACTCTACAGAAAAGAGAGGGGACCGAGACAGACAGACAATAGGCAGACAGACCAGCAGAAAGACACACACATGCACACAGGGAGGAGAGAGAGATAGAAAGAGTGGGATGGATGGATGGATGGATGGATGGAGGGAGGGAGGGAGGGAGGGAGGAAGAGGGAGATGAAGGGAGAGAAGGAAATGAAGATGGAGGGAGAGAAAAACTGCCTTCAAAGTTATGTCTTAAGAAACCTACTTCCTCCAACTAACTAGATTTTACCCCTTCACCATGAACTCATGGATGATTATCCATTGATAAAGTTACATCCTCATTTTCAAATTATTACTCAATAGTATAAAGATATTAGACCAAAGCTTCAACATGCAGCTTTTACCAACATTTCCCATTTCAACCACAAAGCACGGCAACTGGCAATATTCTATGTAGTTACAACAGTGCTTAAGTTCTCAAGTGAGAGTATGGACCTAAGACTCTGGCTACTGTGAATGAGCATGTGAATGAAGGAAAATCATCTGTTATTTCATGAAGTTAGAACTGGGAGTTATTTACTGTGCCTTAATGAAGATCTATAGAATGGGTCAAATTATCATCCTCGTTTAGATATGAGCAAACTGGGGTAAAATGTAGGCAACTGAACCCATCTTCACCCACCAGTAAGCAACCGTCAGCCTGCTACAGAATCTGGAGTCTCAGCAGGCTATTATACTTCTCTGTACTGGTGGTAGCCATCTCCAACCTGGGACACATTTGCTCACACACAGAAACACACAGCTGTGTACATTCAAAATGTGAACTGGGTAATGATATAAAAAACCTGTTTAATAGGGCCAAACCTCAGAGAATCATTTTTTCTCTCCTGATTGAGTACTCTGTCATTTTAATGGGACAATCACAGTTTCACAAATCATTTAGTTAAGACAATTTCTGGGATAATTACCCTGTCAGATAAATTTATAAATACTGAAATTTGAAAATCGTGCACAGCCTTTCCTTTCTTCCTCTTTTATAAAACCACCAATAAAGCCCAGAAGTACATGAATACTCTGATACTGTAAACCTGAGATCAAATGAAGTGTAATCAATTTTTCACAGTGGTTTAAAAGGTCCATAGAGAGAAGCATGTTTCAGCTGAATACAGAGCCAGAGACTTATTATAATGTAAAGTGACTTAGTATGTTTGCCAAAGTAAATTATTTAAGAGATTACAAAAACTAATATTTTTTCAATGACCTTTTTAATGTTCATAGCATCAATGTACACAAATATATGTGTTTATGATTAAAATACTGAGTTCCTAACCATAGAGTCAAAGGACAAGAAGTGATGGTAATATGTTGGTGGGTGTACTTATGCTGTAGGGAGAGGAATGTGATAGGTCAGTCCTTTCAGGAACAGACTAGGGCTATTTTGTCCAATATCCTAGCAAGTAGATGCATTTATTTATTTAATTTAAATAATAGAAAAGAAGTAAAGGAAAGTGATAGAGAGGGTAAAGGAGAGAGGAAAGGGAAGTGTGGAGAGGAAAAGAGAGGGAAAGGAATAGGGAAGGGAAAGAGAGGCAGGGAAGGGAACAGGGAAGGAAAAGAACAGGAGGAAGGAGAGGGGAAGAAAGGAAAGAAGACAGGAAGGGAAGAGGCACAGAAAGAAAGGAAAGGAAAGGGCTAGTCTTACTCCCACATTTTACCTGTCATTCATGCAGGGTATCAGGCTATTAAAAAATGATGTAAACAAGATAAGCATGCTCGAGAAATGCCACAAAAGAGGAATTTCAGGCCTCTATTCAGCAAAGTCATTCAAGGAGATAATTTCAGATATGAATCTTAATGGTTCAGTGATTAGAAAGATAGGGATATAGATGTAGCAAGGGCAAACATCCAAACTGAAGGGAAATGATAGACTAATGAGAGAGTAATGAGAGAGGAGATGTGCTTGTAATGGAAGGAAGGAAGGAGCAGCCATGAAGGTTTATGGGATGGCCATTGGAAGCTTTACAATGCAATACACTTCCATTCTATTCTTTAATCTGATTAGAAAGCACAAAAGTCTTAATGTAGATCAATAATGATGTTGTATTTGCATGTTAGCAATTGTGTGGAAATGATATACAAGTAGGAGTCTGTATTTGTAGGTTATGGGCTTGTTCCTGAGGAAAGATGCCACAACTATGGCAAGACTAGGGAAGTATAATAGTAGGCTTCAGATTCCATAGTTTACATGGGATGAAATGAGCAGGAATCATACAAAGGCTGGTCATGCAGTTGGTAGAAAGGCTAACAGTACTTTAGTGCCTATGTTTTTATCGTGATGCTGTCAGCTACAGGTAGGCGTATTACAAGGGAAAATAGACAATTCTCATAACATAAATGACCAATAAATTTTAGATACCAACCATAGAAAATTGACAAATAGAAAATATTTGCCAATTAACATAGGTGAAAATTTGTCCAAAGTTTTTGCTAATGCCCACATCCAATCCCTGGGAATATATCACAGGAGACATCATATAAAAAATTATACCCATAGCTGACCATTTGTTGATTCTATAGGCCCATGTCTTTGTGTTGCTATAGCTTACAAACAATAATTGCTCACAGTTCTGGCAGCAGGATGTTAAATACCAAGGAACTGACAAATTCAGTTTCTGATAAGGACTCACTCCATAGTTCATAGATATCTGTTTTCTGTGTCATCACACGGAGCAAAGGATACAGTGTAGTATCTCAGGACTTTTTTGTATAAACTGACTGGTCCCATTTGTAGGTTCAACTCTGGTGACCCAGTCATGCCCCAAGCATCTGACCATCTAGTACTTCCATCTTGCAGACTAAAATTTCAGCAAAGAAATTTTGGAGGTGATTTTGAAGGTCACAAAAGTGACAAATAAAGAATGAGCAAACTTGGTTTAGGTACTTTTTCCTACAGACATTGTAGTACCAGATGCTGTCCATTTGGACTTCATGATCTAATTAATAAATATGTGGTGGGTAGAAAATGGTTTCAATGAGTACTAAATGTTGAAAACTGAAATTCTAGAGAACTATATCCTAAGATAATTCTCAAATGTTGCTTCCATGTTTTTTTTTTTTGGTGGGGGGAGTATTAACAAATAATTTTTTTATTCAAAAAGGTATTTGTGATATTTTTATTACAATTGGACATGGTGTAAGAAATTTAAAACACAAAAGGAAGGGTCATCTTTCCTGATATAATATAATAAATTTGAACCAATATATATTTTACATTCTCTTTCCTTTGCTGCCCTTTTCTTATTCTTAAATCAATGTTCTCTGAACTAGACGCATGCTGCTGTGAAATAAACGTATCTGCAATTTGTACCTGTATCTTCCCTCTGTAACATTATAAGTCCAGTGAGTGGACTGGAAAGATAGATATAAACACTGATGAGTAGAAGTGTCATTTTGTTATGCTTCCCTACACAGAAATCTTGTGAAGATCTTCCACCTGCTGGGAATTTTTGACCTGATCTTCTATGTTTTTGGAAAGAAGGAAGCAATAATGATTCATAAAATCTTGAGTGGAAGTGGAAAGGGTTTTGTCTGGGCCTTAGAGACTTTCAGGAGACATTGCTCATTTTGAAATGTAGAAATTATATGTTTATTTTTCCTAGTAAATGTACTTTGTGTACTTCAGTGTTTAATCTCTGTGTTTTTCCTTTTGTGGCATTTCTTACTCAGTACAAACTGGAAGTAGGTTTCTTCCCTGAGTTATCTGATATTTGTATTGTGGTGAATTTGATTTCAAATGTAAGTCTAGAAAACAAAAATCATTCCTAGTGTTAGATAAAAAAAATGTACATTGGTGCTGTTTTATATCAGTAACTCATAGAAAACTTACAGAAGTAACTTTCACTTTCAGAATGTATATACCATAGAAAGATAAAACACTTTAACATTTGTTTCAGATTCATCTATGATTCTACATTTTATTAAGACATGATTAGCAAATATAGAAATACAGAAAAAAGATGACTGTTTGACTTTTAGTGTCCTGCTAAGCAAGATCTAAGATTTTTACTTTTATTTTAAGGGTCACTCTATATGCCCAGAGAATATAATGATCATTCTATATATTTAAGAAGTTACCCAGAGGACTTTGATATGTTACAAAATGTAGTTTGCCTAAAAGAAGTGCAAACATATATTGTGCAAATATATATTGCTCATTTATATATATATATATATATATATATATATATATATATATATATATATATTGTTTATATATATGTAATAACTAAAATACCATGTTCATTTATTGCTTAGTAGGCAATGAAGCGTGTTGTATCAAATTAAATGCTCTAATTTCAGGGTTTTTTGTTTTGTTTTGTTTTGGTTTTTTTTTGGTGGGGTAGGAGATTGAATCTACTAAATCCATTATACCAAGTCCATTGTAATAGTACCCCATGCATAAGGAGACCAAATCTGGATAAATTATGTATGGCTCATATTATCTGAAGAAATATCTATGGCTGAGGCCAGTTGATTAAGCCATCCTGGAAGACATTGGAAGGCCCACAAGCCAAGTACTTAAATTTGAATGTGGGTTATAGTCTTTCAGACTTAGATATTTACCTTAATGTTATGAAGATGTAGATAGTATCATTTACTATAAAATCTCCATATTAAGTAAAATGTATAGAGATAAAAACATGTAAACTTAGTAAAAATGAAAAATCTCACTATGTGCTAATTTCTCATAATATTATATAAAATAAGGACTTTTAAAGTGGTAAGGTAAGATTAAAACAGGAAAATGAGGCTGGGCAGTGGTGGCTCATACATTTAATCCCAGAACTTGGGAGGCAGAGACTAGCAGATCTCTGTGAGTATGAGGCTAGCCTGATCTACGGAACAAGTTCCAGGACAGCTAGAGCTGTTACACAAACCAAACCAACCAAACAAACAACAACAAACCCCCCCCAAAAAAAAACAACAAAACAAAAAAAAACAACCCCCCCCAAAAAAAAACAAAACAAAAAAAAAAAAACAAAACAGGAAAATGAACAACCTCTCTAGTGGCTGATTGGATTCTAAGCATTCATTAGTAGTGCTCACAATTATGTGTCATGAGACATATTTATGAAACAAGGTTTTTCTTCCAATTAGAAACCAACATATTAAAACAACTTTTAAGATGGTGGCTTTCCCTGTTCTTTTCATTTTTTTCCTTGTTTTTTCCATAGAACAGAAAAATCTAAAACATATTCCAATATCTTAGTGTTTATATCATGCTGATTTTCATTAATTAAATTTTAATTGATTTATTTCCTGAAACTATCCTGGACAATATGGTGTACAAATAGCCCTCATTCCTTGGGCACATACGTTTTTGTGAAAACAGGCTCCTATAGCCTTACCTTTCAGAGGACAGAATGAGGGGTGGGTTGGGAGAGAAGGCTGGAGGAGGGTGGAGTGGGAGGAGGGATGAGAGGGGATCTGTGGTTGGCATGTAAAATGGATTAAAAAAATTCTTAATAAAGAAAAAAAGAAAAGAAAAAGGGTTCCTATAACTGGGTTTGACAGAGTATCATATCGGCATTTGTCATGAAAAGTACAGTTCTTGTGAATTATGAGATATGCTAGTGTTTGTTTTTGAGGTTAACTTGTTCAGTTAACCAAGACAAGGATGTCAAAGGAAATTAAGTTTCAGTGGCTTCTAGGCTTCAGCTTGTGTATGGAGTTAGAGAAGTGGATATAGATTTGTCTTGGCTAGAATAAAATAGTCTATTTTCAACTTAGTCAACAGTTGATGCCTGTTCTCATCATATTGATTTGTAGTAAACAGTATGGTCTTGGAAGTTATGCCTACAACACATTTTAATAAAACAATATTTAAAATATCCTCTCTGAAACACTCCATTAGCAAGAATCAAATGTCTACAAAACCAAATAACAATCCATTTCCTTTTGAACCATAAAATGTTAGTCAGGTGTTTAAAAGGGAATGAACTGGCCTAGGGCCCAAAGACATCACTTGACACAGGATCCTTATGTTTTCCTTGTGGACAACATTAATTGAAGGTAAAGCTTACATGCAGTTTTTAAAATATGAGACTGTCATGGAAATCAAGGCCAGCTGGCACCAATTCATAAAAAGGAGAAAAAAAAAAGAATTTCCACTATATTTGAGAACACCAAAGCCTCGTTTGCTACCACTGGGCACCGGTGTAACAATACCCACTGTAATTATGTTTTACAATCATGGAAAACATGTGTCACTGACTTTGAGACTTTCCATAATTTAATGTTTGCATTCATACTGGAAGTATAATTTTAAGAAGGATAACATGAAGATCTCAGCAATTTTACTCTAAAACTTGTGTGAATTTTGTGAAAATCCCTTAGAATTTCAAGTTTTGTCTGCACTTTATTAACTATGGGAGGTAAGACTTGTTTCAGTGTTCCTTGGGGATTATTGCTACTGTTAAACAAACACAAAACCTTTGTATTTAATATAACATTTTTTTTTCATTTAAGAAGGCATAACAGTCATGTAATTCCAAGTTTTCAATAAAACATTATTATAAGAATGAGGATGATTGTTTTTGTTGTTCAAAAATATTAAAAGATATGATGAAGTCAAAGCTTCGGGACATATAAGTGAAGATGTAGAGTGCAGAAACTTAACACTTTATACCTCTGCGGAAATATGGAAGATGTGCTACATCTTCACATTGTGTGTGTGTATATGTGTGTGTGTGTGTGTGTGTGTGTGTGTGTGTGTGTGTGTGTGTGTATGTATGTATGTATGTTTTCTTCTGCCCCCTTTCTAGTTCTGAGTTCATAGTTAGGACTCATCAAACAAAAAACATCAAAAACCGAAACCCAAAGACCCTTCACCACAACTGTAAGAAAAACAATGGAAACTTGCATTTGGGTGGTGCTTTTTGTTTTGTTTTTTGTTTTTGGAGACAGGGTTTCTCTGTGTAACTTTGGTGCTTGTCCTGGATCTCGCTCTGTAGCCCAGGCTGGCCTTGAACTCACAGAGATCTGCCTGCCTCTGCCTCCTGAGTGCTGGGATTAAAGGTATGCGCCACTGCTGCCTGGCTGGGTGGTGCACTTTCTAGGAGATATATTAAGATAGAATAAATCTGTTATACTCCTTGTGGTTTTTATTGGTATAACAAAGGTGAATACTAATTTAAAAATATGATTAAGAGAATTAGAAATAACATTCATATCTAAGTCATCAAAATAAGTTTGTTGGGGCTGGTTTTGTTATTGGGTTTGTTAGTTGGTTGGTTGGTTCATTGGTTTTTTTGAGGAAGGTTTTTCTGTGTAGCTCACCGTCCTGGAACTTGTCCTGTAGACCATGCTGGCCTCAAACTTGGAGATCTGCGTGCCTCTGCCTCAGGAATGCTGGAATTAAAGGCATACACTACCACTGCTCAGCAGCAGGATGCTGTGGCAGCACCAATTTACTTCAGAGAGGAGGATGGGCATTAAAGACACTTCATATCTTATCTTCACCTTGACAAAAATAGCCATTTGGGCAAGAAACTGTTCTTGCCTGGACTGCTCGATCAACTGGACATGCAGGACCCATAAAAAGATGACCACTGAACTTTGCTTGACAAAATGGTCCTTCAGGTTCCTGCTTTCAGAGGAAACTGCCAGATATTCTACAAGACACTGAGAGAAGTGACTGAGAGACTCTAGCCCTGTGGGCTAAAGACAAATGCCCCAACTTTATAAAGGAACATTAGGTGACTGTCCAGGCTGCCAGCTGTCTCTGTCTACCCTGCAAGACTCCCGAAAGTTGCTTGCATCCTTCTCAGGTAATATTATATCTTTCTGAGGTCTTTGATGTGGTTGAAGACTAGATAGTTTCCTCAGTTATGATAAAAGATAAGTTAGATATAAAACCTTAGACTCACAAATATAAGATAGATAGGATATCTTCTTTAATATTGTAACTGTAATTCTTGCTTGACAATTGTTTTGTTATATGTAATTGTACTATGTAAAAGTTAAAACCTTCCTTAAAAAAAAAAGAAAAGGGGAAGTGCTGTGGATATCGCTCTGTGTAAATAAAGTTCTGATTGGCCAGTGGCCAGGCAGGAAGTATAGGCGGGACAAGAGAGAAGAGAATTCTGGGAAGTAGAAGGTTGGGGAGACACCGCGAGCCGCCGCCATGAGAAGCAACATGTAAAGACACCGGTAAGCCACGAGCCTTGTGGCAAAGTATAGATTAACAGAAATGGGTTAATTTAAGATAGAAGAAGTAGATAGCAAGCAGCCTGCCATGGCCATACAGTTTATAAACAATGTAAGATTCTGTGTGCTTTCTTGGTTGGATCTGAGTGACTATGGGACTGGCGGGTGAGAGAGATTTGTCCTGACTGGGCCAGGCAGGAAAACTCTAACTACAGCAGGAGGTTTTTATATTAAGCCTTCTGAGCATGAAAATAACTTTAGAAGATTCTATTGTTTTCTTTTTTATAACCTACACTAGCCTGTGCTTTGTTACTTATCTAAAGAAAAACAGGAAGTCAGAAGAACCATTTGTTGCTTCATGTAATATGCATATTATATTGATGATGATCTTTGAGTACAGATATTCCAATCGAACACTGGCAAAACTGTAAATGGGATTTCACTACAAGTGCTTTTGTTCAGAAATAAAAACAAACTTAATTATTTACGTGATAAATTGTAACATAAAATATCCCATTTGCTGTTAGGCTTTGTTTTCTCACTCTTGTGACTTCCATTCTAAAATATGACATGGAAAGGGTATAAGAGCATTTTAGGCATCCTTAGGCATGACTTGTTTATCTACTTTTGACACTTCTGCCAATGAAAATGGAGATGTGTTCATACCACTGTGTTAAACACAGACAGGTAGACAGAAAGACAGAGAGCAAAAGTGTAAAGTGATCTGCAGTATGCTTCAAAACCCAGGATTCATTTGTGTTCTGTGCATTTTCCCATCAGCCAGTCTAGCAGGCGCTTGTAGCCACAGATCTTTTTGAGTTTCCCCGTGGAGCTTCTGATTCACTGGTACCCAGGACACACCCTAGGAAGAGAGCTTGCCTCACTCTTTGTCTAGCTTCATTCCTGCACATTATCAGAGGCCACTGTGGTCCAGCCTCCAGAAATCTCACTCTGGCAACTGAGGGTTGTCCAATTTTCCTTTTTCTTGAATACTGAAAATCTGGGAACTCAAGTTAGCACTCTCCTCTGGCATGGTTAAAGTCAGGGAAAAGAATTCCTTTACCCACAGAAAGGCACTCGCCCGGTCAGTCTCGTTCTGCCACTGCCTTTATCAGAGCAGGCTAATTCTTTCTTTGCTCCTTCTAACCTTACCCAACTCCCCTACCCCACCCCAGGGCTGTAGACTAGATGTGACAGAGGGGAGACAGGATTGACTTCCCTACCTTTCTGTATTCCAACAATGTGGAAGACCTGCATATTTCTCTTCACTGGGATTCTGACAGTCCTGGCGAAAATCAGGCGCTTTCAACTTCATCTGAAAAGTGTTCGCTAATGGAAGAATCAAGTTCCATGTAAGGAGAAGAAAACGCATGGAGTGCTGTTTCTGCACTAATCTAGAGAACACTGCCTACAGCTGTGCACCAAACTGTTACCCTTAGGAAAGCCCCTCAAAGAGACTCTGCTGTTGTTCCCAAAACAAAAGATGAGGGAAAGAATGAAAGAGAAGAAACAAATAAATAAGTTTTGTTCATTGAGTCCACCAAAAGGAGCAATGAAGGTTGCACAAGGAAGTTAGATACTAATTATTTTGGAATGTTTAAAACACATCTCCCAAAGCTGTCAGTTACTTATTTATTTTATGACCTTCTTTGTAACGATTTTTCCTTCTGGTTAAAAAGGTCGGTGAGTCTTCCTACAGCCTTTCCTTATCTGAATTTCACCTGCCTTTCCTCTCTTTCAAAATTGTCCTTCAGGGAATCGTCTCTGATTAATACTACTGTGAGCAAACAATGTTTTTAAAATATTAATTTAATTGTGAGATATTTATAAGGATCTTCACATCATATGCATATGGATATACTGAATAGAATCAAAGTTATATTTCTTTAAAAGGAGTATTTACATACTGAAAGATAATTATTAGCAGATCAATACTCAACACTCAATGTCTGATACTTAGTAGGTCTTTGAAATAAACAAAAACTACCATTAATCTTCCTAAAAAATCTAGTATAATCTTTTCAGCAGAAAAATCTACCTATAATAGATTGATTAAAGAAAAAACAAGTAGAAAGAATCTAATTTAATAAATCCTAGTAATATTGTTTTAAATGGTGACCAGGTTTCAGTTTCATTATTTAAGTTCAGAGCCCATCTATATGTTACAATGACCTGTAGCTCCTATTGCTTCATGGATGAAAGTAAATCCTTATAAACCATACCAAAGCCATCATGGATAACTGGTGGTAAAACTTTATTATTCAAGTTTAGATGTAACAGACATCTTTGCTGCCTGAAGATTGTTTGCATAAGAAATACACCAAGAACATGTTGTGAGTAGAAATGAACATGCACTATGAAAACAAAATAAAATAAAATGAAAAAAAAATTCCACGTGTTGTAAGAACAGAACTATTATACCCCACAGTCTGATGTTCAAATCAGGACTACAAATTGAATGCTTTTTCTTATCAACATGAAATCATTCCATACGAAATACATTTTCTGCTGGTGAATATTGCTGTTAGTTTTACATTGGCATTTTGAGATGTTTTCTGTCCCCACCCCACCCCCCAGATCAATCATGTTGTCAAATATTACACCCTAAAGAATTCAGCATTTGTTATTGTGACACGTGCCTTATTGGTAGCCATTAAGAAACTATGGTCTTATCAGCCTTGGTATAGTTTTGCCTCTTCATAGTCAACACTATAGGCTGCTTAGTTAAGATATTTACAGCTCATCTTTAATAAGAATGATGCCAAACTTTCTTGGCCCTCGGGAACCAGAGTTTTAAATACCCCCCTTGGCCACATAATAATACTTGACACCCCTATGGTGCCCTCCAACCAAGGATCTCAAAGTGCTTTACAAATAAGTACTACATTACCATTATTATTTTTAATATTAATATTATTATTATTAATATACTTTTCCATTTTACAGCTGAGGAACCTGAGGCACAGAAAGAAAGAATGATATTTCGCAGTCACTGTATTGAAGAAATAATGGGGTAAAACCAGGATCCAGTTTTGGGACTTGTGGGTCTGAGGAAGGCTGAACATTCTTTTTATGGTAGCTACTCTTGCTTTGCTCTGGTGCAGGACAGTGTAACCTTAACCACATTAAGTTTTCTTTCAAAAGAAAGATGCTTTTCAAGAGAACATGTGGGCAGACTTTATCCATTTCTCTATGTGAATTACTGTTGATTTTCATTTTCTTCATCCCTGCCTTGGCACATTTATGCCCTTGCATCCTCAAGAGGGTCCAATGACTCTGAATAAGTGGAAATGCTTTAGAAACTGCTGCACTGTGATCAGAAACACATGAGAACACTATGAACCAGCAACTGACAACCAAAAGTAAGCAATCTTACAGAGAAGCTAATATCTTGCCCTTGGCCAAATCTATGAGAATGCTGCTCTCCATGGGTCTGTTTCTAACCACTGTTAATCATGGCCTGGTCCACCTAACAGTACCTACCTTTGGTTAGTACATTTAGTTTCATATTCATGGTGTACAGTTCCTCAGCTTTCCTTGTCTAGCAAAGTCATCAAGCCTTCACCTACCAGCTAACCAAAGATGTCATGTGGTATTTTTTGTCATGATGCTCCTCCCAAAGGCAGACAGTGTAATCCATTTCAACTATGGGCAAGAGGCTGGCATATGACCCAGTGGCAGCATGATGAATGGACACCTGACCACCAGCACATTCACTCCATGATTCCACCTCCAGATGGTAGATATCTCCATTTTCTAGAAAGGTGTTAATATTTGTTAAATAAGTAGGCAGGCAGTACATGAATCTCATGACAGGTCACTTTGTGATGTTTGCAGCCACATGGCAAGAGGGTAATAATTATTTTGATAGCAAGATGGATCATCTTCAATTTATTAAGAAAAACATTTCCCCAGGCATTTAAAAATATATATATACATTTTTAATGTTTTTGGAGCTGTATTTGCATCAAATCATAATAGATTATGTGCACATGTGCAATCATAAACAAGATGTGCTACCACAGGCTTCCACAAAAAGCTCTTGAAGATAATCACTGGTTCCCTCTTCTCACTATTACCTTAGGAAAGAATCCCCATGCTTGTTTCCTAAAATCTACCTTTACTAAAAGAGAACAGTTTAGAACAGAACATTACTATCTTAAAAGTGGATTTAACAAAACAAAACAAAACAAAATCTCAATATGACATGTAGAGAGAACTGGGCACCTCGCTGCCATCTGAACAACAGAGAGAGAGTATTAACTCTGTGAGCTCCATCCCTTTCTCATGTGCCTAGAGGCATGTAGTGTCTCTTGCAATCCACAATCTTCTGAGGTGGGCTGGCTCTTTATGGTTTTATATCCCGAACAACAGTACTTTCTTAGGGGTGGGTGAAGATGAGAAAAATGTAAGAAAAGGAAGAGTACACATGAACTGGTTCTGGCCCAATAATGGAGCCAAAGCTCAATTTAGAATTGACAAGTGTTTGAAAAGAATTGCAGGTTTGAAATGGCATACTGCTTTAGATGGTATATCCATGAAGACTTCTCCACGAGAGAAAAGTTCCAAAATCATCTTGAAACTCCTTCAAAAAAAAAGGTTAAGTACCTAAATAGCTCACTTAAAATCCTTCACAATTTAAGACAAAACAATTCAAATGCCTTTAAAAATAAAAGCCATTTTTCTAATACATTTAGAAACATGGAATCAAAACTTTAGGTCATCAAAAAATAAGGAGTATTTTAGTGTTATTATAAAGTTCCATCTTTTTTAAGCCCCACCTTTTCTCTACCAAAATATGAATAACATAAACAAACATAAAAATAAAATAATTCATAATAAAGGAATACGGAGTAAGATCTAACATACCGATGCTATCCAAAAACAATCTACTGAAAGTAGACTGACCATAAATATTCCAAGCACAGTGATATGTATTTTCCAATGCTAGTCATTGCTACTATGTCTGACTGAGAAAAAAAATGGAATGAAAAACAAAAGGCATACATGCCAACAATGAAAAGTCTACTTGTGTCTAACACACTGAAGAAATTGCATAAGGATATCAAAGAAGTGATGTGCAATATTGCCCAAGTTGACCAAATTTCTGGTATATTGATGATTTGGGCAGTCCACATATAATGAGCCTTGAGAATTGGTACAGTGCATTTTAATATTCTTTTACTAAGGAAATTAAATATTGTTGCTTGGGAAATCTCCTGTTTAGATCTTTGTCACCTCTCAGATATGACACTATAGTCTGAGAGGCATCCACCAAAATTCCTAAGAAAGATAAATTAGATCAAGTCATTTGAATGTCAAAGCTCCTCATTCCACCTCTTTATTTCAGTTCTTGTGAATATTAGAGCTATGCCACAGACAGGTGAGATCAGAATAGGGTCCTTTAACAATGAAACCAGAGCAGAGGACTTAGTCCTGATTTTCTTTCTCTCCATCTTCTTTTTTTTTTCCTTTTTTTTTTCTTTTTTAAAACATGGAAACAAACAAAAAATGCAAGAATGAAGATGAGAACACAACATTAGAAAAGTATTTGTAACTTCATTCACTACAACAGTCATGGACTGGTTAACTCTACCTGCCATCCCACCCTAAAAATGAGACTCCTGCATTGTGAGAAAGAAGCCAAACCCAACGAAAGAAAACAATACAAAGCCACTGCGAATTAATGTAAAAATGGAGTGCAAATGCGACTAGAGAATGCAATAAAACATCAGTGCTGCAGATTTCAGCAACACTTATCAAAATAATTTCTGAAATGTTTCCTCTGAAACACAGACAAAGCAATAAAAAGAGGATATATGTTTATCATCTTAAGCATAACAATGGGAGTTAAGAGCTTAAAATTAAGAAAAAAAAAGTACTTGGAATGAATAGTGCTACCCTTGTATCCTAAGTAGGCATAAAAATATTTTCAGTTCCTTCTGGTTTTCCACACCATTACATTGAGAACTTCCTTTGTTTCATGTGACCGTTTACAACTTGAACACACACATACACACACGCACACACACATACACACTAAAGATACCTACTGCAATAGAAATAGTTGCTTCATTACCTTGTTTGCTACATTTGCAAATGTAAACAGCTAGGCAGAGCCAGAACTGACTCTAATGCGTGATGGAATATCTTTGTTGCATACGTACACTGTAGAAAATAATTATTCAATATGTCAGGCACCATTATTTGAAATGTAATACATTAATATTTACTAGAAAAATAAGTTTTTTTCCTATTTGTTCTCCCAACTTCTTTAATGAAATAAGTTAATCTGACAGTGCATCCAGTAGCTTGTAATATCTTCTACATCTCCGTGGCAAAAAATAAACTACTGGTTGGGACAATATAATGCAAATTATTAAAGTCAGTCCTTGTACATACATCCTTGTAGCAAGCATTGATGCTCGACTAACAGCACCTGATACCAATTATTTAATGTTCGATTATTTAATGTTCAATTATTTAGCCCTATTTCCCTGAGCAGTTATGCTGAGGAGCTCTCCCTTCATGGATAGTTTTTTTTTTTTTTCTTTTCTTTTTACAAAGCCTTAAGTATTAAAAGTACTATGAAGACATACTTCTAAGAATCCTATTTAATGCTACTTAACTAAACCTGTATAAATCTAATGAAGGGATTGATTGGTACATACACCAACTGTCAGTCTGTGGTAACGTAACCTTGCATGCTGCCTGACCACAATGTTTGGAAATTATATTTAACCAAAAGAAAATAAATAAATACAGCAGGTTACCTTGTGGAGAAATACCATGTGTCCTGAACAAATTAAACCCATGGCCTGACATTTATGTTCATCTAGTCTTTGAATTGAGGGGGGTTCCTTTAGTTACAATGTGCCAAGTGAGATTAGTGACCAACAGGAGGCTTGAAAAATTCCAAACCAGTTCATCAGAAACAAGAAAGAAATATTTGGCTAAAATAAAATTACTACATAAGCACTGAGGACATTGTTTTTAAGAATGGATATATTTGGACAAAATGAGTCTAAACTGCAAACAAAATGACTACCAAGTACTGGAACATCTAAAGGACAAAAAATATCAAAGAAGATGTGTATGTGTATGTACAGGCAGGGCTGGCCAGAAAAACATTGTACCACCAACTGTCACGATTTTTACTGCTCTCTCAACAAGCCTAACCACACTTCACATTTCGAGGTCTAAATCTGAAACATGGTCAATGAGAGGAGACTAATTTGAGAGGGTGCTGTTTTCCATTGCCCTGGAGATTCATTTTCTCCTCATCCGGCTGGGATTTCATGATGTCTTTAAATTTAGGCAACCTCTTACAGACCTTTGAATGAAGGGGCCAATAGCCAGCCTAACACTGCTTCCATATGATAGTATGTAAACTCAAATTCTACACAGTGTTTGTATCTTTAGCAACAAAACAGCTATAATTTGGTGGGCTTTTGTAAGGAGATTCCCCAGTATACATTAGGCAAGATATTTTTGACTCACTAGGCATTTTTTTTTTTAATTCAGGTTTATCATTTCCCATTCTTTCTCACTGACCATATGTTTCATTTTAAAATCTTGGTAACCTACTCATCAAAAGAAAGATTTTTTTTTGAAGAGGGAATTTCATGTTGGATAAGGCAGGCTCTATGAAGTATTTTTAATAGGTCTTCATAAGACATTACAAGCTATTGAATTCCCATCAAGAAAACCTATTTCTATTTAATTGTGCTAAGTGCTAAGGTTTCACTCTTTAGATTTCCCATTTTTTTCCGCTTGTGCATTGTTCCTATGCAGGCCCCTCTGGATATGTGTTGTGAAGTCATATTTGTCCGTGCAAAGATGCTGGCATATGCTGCACTGGAAAGGTCCACTGTCGCCATGGCAACTCATATGCAAAGCATACATCACTTCATCCAGAAAGACAATGCCACAGTGCACACATTTTGTTGAAAGTTCATCTTGAGTGCTTCTGTCAACTTTCTCCGTTTTGACTACATTCAAGGGACCTTCATTTTTTACATTTGTTGGTGCCTTGGTTTTCTCCTTGGAGGCACCATTTGCTGTTGGCCCAGGTCTGGAATGCTTGATCGCCAAATCGAGAGGAATGTCATTGTCTGATCCAACAGCTGAAAAATGAGGAGGCAGATTGAAGGTGGGATAAGGCACATAGTTTTGGCAAGGATTTGGTAAGCCAGGCACGTGACTCAAGTAGTGTGGATTCCCAGGAACAGAGAGCTTATATTTACTCCAGAACCGTAGCCAATCAGCTTCACTCTGGAAGTCATTATGTACAAAAGGAAGCCCAAAAAGTGGGTACTGGTACTTTTCAATAGGGCTGCCTGGCGGAGAATAGTTGGGGTGTTTTGCAGGTCTCATGTATTTTTCGATGGGACTGCCTCTTTCAGAACTTCCTTTCCCTTCAGATACAGATGAACTATTTCCTGGATCTCCAGTACTTTCCTGAGGACTTTTTATCTGAATGTGCAAAGGCTGCATCCTTTTGTGAATATCCAGCGTTTGGCTGACCAGGACTGGCTGCTGAGCAGGATGGCTTTTAGTCAATGAACCCTGGGCTTCATATTTACTTAGGCTTGGAAGTGGAATTTCTCTCTGGTGACTTTCATTTACATGATCTTCGGACCTCCTCTCTAAGGGGCTTCCGTTGACCTGCTCCTCACCACTTCCCCTCTGCTGCTTGTTGAGCTGCTCAGCCTGAAGTGCCTCCGGGTTAAGGCGCTTTCTCGTTCGTCTCCTAATAATCTGCTCACCGTTGTTTTGTTTAATGATGTTTAGAGGCCTGGGAGTCTGTTGGGAGCACACACAATACATAAAAGAGAAACATTTTAAAAAATGCATTCAATGCATTAAAATATTCCTCACAACTATAGACCACACTTAAGTTCAAAGTTTTTATGCTATAGACTCACAAATTCTCTTTTCTGCCCTAAGCAGGATCAGAGGAAGTAACCAAAACGTAGTGTTTTAACCTCACTAAATAATGTCCATCTTTGCAGGGGTGAGGGAGGGGACAGAAAACTTGAATTTACTTGAAAGCAGCTTTTTCCGACTCAGAAGACTTGAGGACTTTCTCCAATGATAAAAAAGTTGTGAGAAGAAAATCATTTGAAGAAATTATTTTACTAAAATATAATCGGTTCTTGAGTTATATGTAGATATGTAAAAAAAGTAATTTGGGAGGCCAGTATTAGCAGTAATGAAAAACAAAACAAGAAATTACACATTGCTACACACTAGCTACTAAAACCTGCTTCTTCCCTGGCTCATTCTTATAGAGAAGATCTAACATGATCATGTCTACAACTGTCTCTTTAAGAGGAAATTAAGGTTTAATAAAGCCAAAAAGGTATAGCCCTAATACAATAAGATGTCGAATACAGGTTAAAACAATTTATCACGAAAACCATTTCTAGACTGTTGCCTTTTTGTATGTCATTCATACAACAGAAGTACTAAGACACTAACAGAAGACAGCCCATTCTGGTATTTCCCTTCCCTAAGACGTAAGAAGGAGAAAAAGTGAGGCTCCTCAGGGCATGGAGACACAGCAAAGAAGGTGACTGAGTAGGGAGAGCCCTCACCAGACTCCAATCAACCTGGCTCTTCCAGCCTTCACAACTGTGAAAAAATCAGTTTCTGTCGTTTTCAGCCACCCATTTAGACTCTGGGAATTGGTCATGATGCTTTAAGCTGACTAATATATACATCTTCCTAAAGAATTGCAAAAGGAGTATATGATATTCATATCAGAGTCTAGGTAATCAAAGATAAACTGTTTATCCAAACAATAAAGAAAAATCCAGGCAATTATCACATGGAATTTTTTAGCCTTCCTCTGTTTGAATGATCTCTATATACTCTTTACTGGTTCACAAGTGAAGCATTTAGCTGTATATTGGAAATCTAAATTCCTTTGCAACTTTGATTCAAATGTCTGATCTGTCATTTCATTCTACTTAAAATGAATGTTGACTTCCATTCAGCTTAAGTATTTTATTTGGCTTAGATATTACGTGATTGGTGCTCATGTTCGTGTTCAATAGGTGTTTGTATTATATGACTAAAATTTGTAGATAAGATTATAACAAAAACTAAAGGGCTCTAATTTTGATTTGTAAAATGAAATGAGGAAGTATAATAAATCAATGTATATTTATAGACTAAATTTTAGGAGAATGTTCAAATGTTCTGATTTTTCCAAAAGATAATTGATCATTTCTGCATATATAAACATGTAATTGTGAATCATTCCTGAAATATTTAAACTTCAGTACAAAAGGGAATTTTTTGTATTAGATACAAATTTATTTGTATTAGATATTAAAATAATACAAATAAAAACATTGGGAGAATATTTCTGTTGTCACTGAGTAGACAGAAGGAAAAGAGAATAACACACTTGTTACTGGTGATTCAGTTATTAGTTTCAGGATGAAAGCCCTCCCTGGGCTGGATATACCACAAATATTTACGTTGTACAGAATGTTCCAGTTTATAAATACTTCTGTTTGTATCATAAAAATACTACATACTATATACTACAAAGAAGCTTGGAAGTGAATTACTAATAATTGTTCTCTAATTTTTTGTGATCACATAATTTTTATGTATTATCATTTATGGTAAATTGAAAAAAATAAAACCTCAAAGCTGAGACCATCTTGCCTCTGAAGAGATGAATATTAAAATCATTTTCAGAAAAGTTTGTATTATTTCACAGTGGTTAGATTTTCATAATTTGGCTAAGCAGCAATTTAATTACTACTTGGCCTGTTGATTGACCAAAGTTCAATTAAAACCATTAATGTCAGTACTCATTCAACAGAGGCTTGTTGCTGAGCTTAAGGAACGACTATGTAGAGTGTTAGGAAGGGTCTTTCTACCAGCCTCATACTACTAGCTGAGGGTTGTACAGTCTTCTCAATTAGCACCATCGCTGGCAAGTGGACATGTTTTTCAAAAGTGTTTTCGGTGTCCACTTAGGAAGATGTTTTGTCTCAAAATGCATTCCCTGCAGTTCTTGTCTTTTCACTAGCCTGTGCTAAGAGCTGTGGTCCAGTGCCAAATAAAAGGAAAACAGGCACAGGGAAAAGGATTTCTACTTACTAAGTGGGACACTGCCATTTCAAAGGCAGTGCTTGTCAGCGAATGTACTGTCTAAATTATAGAAAAAGTCCTTCAGGAAAGTAAGATTTCCTGCTCAGATGAAGGGATTGGTCAGGTTGCATTCTATTACATAGTTAGAAGTAAAATTTTGAATAAAATTAGTTCAAATAAGCCCCACGAGCCAAAGCCAGATGGAGATCACAGACATGGGGTACCTGTGTCCCTTCTACCATGCTTCTGTGCTTGTCACTCAGGACATCACACACCTCAGCACAGGAGCCCGACATTCATGTGGCATTGTCCTATGCTGGTGCTTAGCCAGCTCTCAAACAGTCAAAATGGCTCTTTAAATTCCAGAAGGTATACTGGAAAGTGAACATCCAGAGTGCTTCTATTTCTCTCTTGAACTTCTGTTTTGGCTGTTTCTCTTCCTAATTAAATTAATTCCAGTCAATTTGGTTAACTATTAGTTCAACTATCTGTTATGTGATGTGACATTCCCAGAACAATCATTTTCCTCTTCTAAATCAAAGATGCACAAACATTACTAATCATTTCAAATGTATCTCCTTGTAACATCAAAGCCCTTTTTTATAATAAATCATATGTACACCCCAAATGACTGTATTAAACAACCCTGCAAAGACAGAACAAACTGTGAAAGGGGACATATTAACCACAAGCAAGGCCAGCTCATTTGTGTAAGCATCTTTTGAAGTGCTGGGGTGTGTTCTTACCGAGTGAAGTTTCTGGTAGAGACCACATGCATTGCATACATATCCGCCATTTGCATTCTTTCGCCAGAGAGAGGTCTTTGTGGTCAGGCAATTGGCACAAAAAACACCAGAGCCTCTTCGCCTCTGAAACAGGAGGAAAAATAAAAAAAGAAATCCAAGGTCAGAGGTGAGTCACATGATCCAGGGAGTTAGACCAAATCAACCCAGGAGTTTTGTCTTTAGACTCACAACAATGACAGTATAAAACCACACTGCCCATAATGAGGTCAGGTTCAATTGTGTTTAATAGGCACCCCTGATTTTCATTATAATTAACCCTACAGTGATGGATGAGGTGTGGGGAACACCAAAGGCTTTCTACAGAAACAGCTTTAACTTTTTGAACTTTGAGTTGCATGCCTTTAATGATGGCTCCTAAATGCTCACCCTAAAACATACCTTTTAAAAGTGTCAAAACAAAAGTGTCCTTTTTAAGACAGCACATGGCAATATGCTTAAAGTCATTTGGAATATGCTACCTGAGCCTTTGAATAAAAGTTAAAACAATTCATCATGGAAACCATTTAACATTAAGCCAGATTGGTGCCTTTTTGCATGTCATTCATACAACAGAAGTACTAAGAGAATAATAGAAGACAGCCCATTCTGGTATTTCCCTTGTTATGAAATCAGAAAGAGAACACCTTCTATTCTCCAAAGCTGAGAGCACCTTTAGACACTGCTGCCTAGAAGTACAATATTGCTAATTCAAACCCTTAGGAGGCGTCTGCTGAAGCTAGACAACCCAGTCCAGTCACTGGTTCTTTACTTAATCTGACCTTAAAGTTGGAAATACAGAAGATATGTTCAATACAGTGTTAATTTTAGAGATTTGAATTGTGCAATCACCAAATTCAAAGATTAGCTAAGAATATTTAAAAGTTGCTAATTAGTACCGTTGGTTGCATTTTTGCGACTAAGTAGTGATTCTGCTGAACTTCTCATTTAAACAAAAGTCAGGCTGTGTGCAGGCACAAAGAGGAACAGGCAGGAAATGGAACACTCTTGCAAAAAAAAAAAAAAAAAAAAGAAAAGAAAAGAAAAAGAAAAAGAAAGAAATGCTCAAATTATGGCTCAGCTCTCCTTTTTGCTAGGAAGCAAAGCCTTTAATGATAAAATAGGCATATGAGATAAGGAGTGGAAAAAGTCTTGCTGTAACCTAATTTTATTATAAATTAAATATTACAAACACCATAAGTCAAAATTTCAGGGATTCATAAAATTTAGGCAATTTATTTAACTAGAGTCTATACTGTAGAGGAGTGGTATGCCTGCCAAAAAAATACAATGGTTATAATTGTACTCTGATACATTTCAAATGGAAAGCTTTCTGCAGACATAATTTTGGCTTCGAGACTGGAACACTTTCTTGGCATTGAAAGGGCATTTGATTCATCGGGTGTTTCACAATCTATCACTAAAAAGACCTGGTGAGCAGCCAGCTCCCTATAGGGTAATTTTTCCATCCAGATGCAAGTGCTATCAGAGGCCCTCGTCAGCTAAACTAATTATGATCTTGCAATTGCTGATGCCTGCTCACTCTAGCATTCGACATCCTCCATTAATCATCAATACAAGGAAAATGAATGAAACGTAAAGAAATGAAGGCTGCTAAGCTGCACAGCTATAAAAATCTGAAATGAGAGCAATAACTTAACAAGATTGGGGGAATGTTTTTAGCGAGCACAAAAGTCAGGCTAACAATTGCCCTTTTAAACCAAGAACACGATTTCATTAGTGTAGCAGTTTGTGCCACTTTATAGGTGATGTAATAAAATCTAGATTTTCCCTAAAGATAATCTCCAGCTCCCTTTTCCTGCCTTCCCCAAACCCACTCAGATCCAGGAATGCAATGTGAGTTTCCAAATCCCCCACAACAGCAACATCAAACACTGGAGTCAGAGGTCTCTGGGTCCTGATTGGGGTCTGCAGCTGAAGTAGAGAACCTGCTGCCTCCCAGAAACCAACAAGCAATTCCAAGTTGCATGTGTCAAACAACCCCAACACCTTTTATCCAAAGTAAGCTGTGGAGGCTGGTTCGATTTAAACTGTTAACATTTTGGTTGCATCCTGGCATACTGTCATTTCCCCTGATCGAAATAACTCAACGGTAAATCAACTTGAGCCACACAATCTGTGTCAATGTCCGTATGGAAACCAACCCACATATATGGCTGAGGCTGCTCAGCTTTGAATGTGAAATGATTCACTACAGCTTGCTTTTCTTTTCTTATGCCCTGGGTGCCTGACACAGCATGCCAAAGTGGGTGTCATGCTAATTTCAGTGAGCATTTCAATCCTTGCACAATTTGATGCCTAATTCTCTTGCCCTGTATTAGGAGGGGGGAAATCCTGAAGTTACAGACAGCACTGGTTTCCATAGGTATTCCTTCCACATAGCCATTGCATGTAGTTCAATAAATGTCACTGTGTTTTAGGATAAACCATCTTTCATTTAAAATATATCAGGTCTACTTTAAATTCTCAACCTCAAAATCAAGTGGCCTTGGAGGGCACAAGTCAGACTGAGAGTGAGGCTACAGTATTTAAACCTGCTTTTGTCATTTACTAGAAGCTACTCTGAGAAATGCTACATAATCTCTCAGCAATGAAAACTCCCCTTGCTTTCCAGTGTAAGCGGTATGCTGATGAGAGAATCGGTGTATTTATAGTCTATAACAGATGCTATTCAAACATGGCAGTGATGAAATAACAGGACTAGAAAAGGCTCAGCAAGGCCAGCTATTGGTCAAAGGAGTTTGATTGTGGCTACATTTTATGAGAAAAATTCTTCGTTTTGTTTTCATTACCTTAAATGTCATTATTGAGCACTTAAGACATGCTTAACATATCCAGTTATGTATCATCAATTGTACTTCACACCACTTGTATATATCTAATCAATCGTGAGAATGGAAAGCTGAGTCAGAATGGAATACCTAGGTGTTCACACCTCCAATTCAATAGGAGCCTGCTTGTGTCTTGGTGGAGAGTGGGAGGGAGGTGAGAAGTATTTTACACATAAAATGTTAACTCTTATCTCAACAAAATTAGCACTTTGGGAACTCTTGCAGAACCCGATCTTGGAGGCACTGAAACTTCTTGAAGTAGCAGAGAAGGCAGAAAAATTGGACAGTGATACAAGTTTAGTGACCACAGTACCTCATCTCTCAAAAGCACAGCACAGATGCTAACCATGACTGGATCCAGGAAGATATTTCCCCTGACTTTATTCTGGGGCAGAGAAGCAACCTGCTACCAAAGGAGAGTTTACTTTGAAAACAATCCTTGCCCTGCCTTAAAGAAAATCTCCATGAATTGTTGCAAAATCTACCCTATATAACCAGATTTTAGACATTTTAAGTTTTCTCCTTTACAGTGAGCTTCTTAGGAACAGAAATCATGTTTTCCAACATTCATTGAATATTTTAAATGGTAGATACAAAGGACAGTGCTGGAAATATCATTGCTTATGTTTATTTTCACCAATAATATTCACATTTATTTTTTAAAAAAAGAAGCATGTTTCCTTCAGAATTAGTCTGAGTTAGGAAGAAACAATAGATTATACTATAAAAATAAAATCAAGAAAATAATATGCTATCTAGTCTTTTCTCCACACTTTTCTTTGGGAAGTAGTTATGCCAGTTTATGGTAGATGCTGGAGTTACCAGATCAGGCAAGGCCAAAGCCCAACATCTCCATTATTATACATAGCCATACATTACTGATGGTTCTGCATGTCCATGTGTGGTTTAAATCACAAGTTTCACCATTTCCTACAAGCTATTCTTAAGAGATAATAATAATATATGCTGCTTGGACCCTGTGCTCTGGAGAATGGAGAATTACAGGTCTGGAATAAGGGCAGTGCTGAGCGGGGGAGTCGGGGGGAATGATAGAGTAGCTAGTGGATTACACCACCTGCCATTCTGGAGGGATGTATTTAGTACTAATCTTTTCTCTCTGAATGAAGGAAAGCTAGCTGCTTAAAGACATACACAGGAGATGTAGTGTCAGTCCAAGCACATCTCTGCCTCTACTGAGTTTGCTGGATGCTACAGCGATGGGAGATTGTCCTCTAACCACAAACCTACATAAAGTCAACTCAGCTATCAAGTTCTACAGAAGAAACAACCCAACATATATAGTCAACAATTCAAGAAAGGGATGCATTACAGTTAAGTGTTTTTCAAAATATGCCATCAAGCTTGCTCATACAAGGAGGGACTTGCCTCCTCAGTAAGCTATGGATCTTTCTATGCTGAGATTTGGCACGCCTGCTGGTTAATCCAGATACGACAAGTGAAAAAAATAACCTAAATTGTTGCAGCTGCTTTTATTGCTTATTTTATTTTATTACTTGAGAATCATTCAGTAACAAAAATTTTAGGGTTTTCATGTTTCATTATTAAGAAGAACTGAATTTACCTGATTAATAAAAAGAAAATTTGATTGAATTGTTTATTCAAGTGGCTTAGCATTCAGAGACATGACTATTCATTTCTAAAACATTAAAAGTCTCCATTGGCAAAGATATTTCTGCAAAAATGATCTTTTATAATAGTTTTCTATGAATAAGAACCATTCTGGGACCATGTAATTATATAACAAGCCTTGATAGGGAGAGTATTTACTCACATTTTTTATGGTTTTATATCTTAGCCATTTTAAATCGAATCAATCTGAAATCTGATATACATGCTGTGAGCCTGGATGTTCCTCAAATATTTTTTAACTCTTTAAATATTTTCTGTGTTTATTTGATTATATCAAGAATTCTTTGCAAATTTCATTTTAGGGAAATACACAGATGGCTACGATAGAAACTTCTGGTTCAATTTTGCAGTAATAAAATTTCAGTGGTAAGTTTAATTCAATTCAGTTCTGGCAATAATTATTGAGTGTCCAGTTTGTGCCCAGCACTGTGCTACAAGCTGGGGTATAAGTTTCCCATGGTCTGGAATCTTGCAGATTTTCCAGTGGACACACAGCTGAATTGCCTAGATCATTCATGAGTACCAAGAGCAAATTAAATGGAAAGGTTTTCAAAGCATTTCCCATAAACACAACTATTTTAGGGGATACACATTTTCTAATCACCAGAAGATTGTCTACTGGTTTGCCTTTGTAAAAATATGTGATAGTCTAAGGTTTCAGAAACAAGTCAATATTTTCTTATTGCCCATTAGTAAGAACATCCTATCCTGACTCCAGATGGATAGGACTAACTACAACTTAATAATGTGCACCTATCAGATCCATTTAACATTCGTACAACAACTACTGGATGCTATTTTTAGACATGATTACTTTTATTTACCACAACAAGACACAGAATGTTATACTTGTATTACTCTTCTCTAGAAATAGAAGTGTCTTATTGTGCATGAACATACAGAGCACCCAGAATAAAAGAGTGAGGCAGGTAGAAGAAAATAAAAATAGTGGATGGCTTGCAGTGATCAGCTTGAGAGTAACAGCCAGAGGTATTCCAGAAGAACAGGCTGGCCAATAATTTAATGAGAATAAGGCAAAAATTCTGCCAAGAGAAAGCAACAGTCACCAATATTCTGGCTGACTTTTGTTCCAAATAAAATTATGAAGGATCAGTTGAAATGGGCTGTACAACATGACTACACCCGCTTTAAAACAGCCTTTGCTGTCCTCAGATTTCTTGCCAGAAAACCAAAGAGACTCTGTAAAGTTCAGCCAAGCACCCATTCTACAATCACCTATTTCAGAGCTTGGAAAGAAAACCCATTTACCCTGCTTATTCAAGTCCCAGACTCAGCCTATAAGCAATGACAGTGGACACCAGTAGAAAACTGAACAGCTATCCCAGGAGCACAACTCCTGTTCTAGAACACAAGGCAATTCACGTTCTAGTCATCACACATGGTACTTGGGATGTTTTTCCATGATGCCCAATTACAATGGACCAGCCATTGCGAGGGCACTGAAGCATTAGCTCTAATATGAAATAGGCAACTCCAGCAGTAACATTCAGAAAATCAAGATTTTTCCAATGTGTGCCCCCCACAGATGACCCAGACAGACTTCAAACATGAATATATCAGAAATTTACTGCATGGGTAGAAAACCTCTTTCACAGGTCTGAAGGTGACATCACCTTTCTTTGACATACACTGTATTTGGCAAATGGGCTAACCGGCTATCCACAATGCATAGAAATTATGCCACAGAATCAGAACTGGAAAAGGCCAGATCTTTAGACTTCTGGTCCGTGCTGTTTCTGTAATAACACTCTGCTGTCACTGCAAGTATGCATTTGGACAGCTAAAAATATGGTTGAAAATTTATGTCTGCACTGCCGTCTTTCATTCCATGTGAAAGTCATTATTGTCAAAAGATCTACTGAAGTTTCTCTCTGCTGACATTGCTGCCACCACAAAACTGTTTTCACCTTCCCTTCAGCTACAATCACCAGACAGTTGTTTTACAGGGACCTTTTCTTCAATGTCAGTGACAAAATCTGACACTGGAACAACAACAACAACAACAAAAAAAATACATAAAATAAAAGACTTTCGGGAGGGACTGTTAAACAATTTAACACCTTCTAATAAAACTGCTGCCTAAGGATACATGAATTGATTCCATTAGTTTATTGTTTATATTATTTATGCAATATAGTTTATAAGCACATTCATCATGAGAATGACTCACAATATAAAATCTCAGTGACAGAGCCCTACTCCAGAGTAAGTGCATAATACAAAGTTTTCATCTTCTCCACATTTATGTGGGAGAAACAAACCACAACCTTAACTGTTGATCTGCCTGTACAGTGATGGTTGTGATTTTGAAAGAAACAAAAACATTGATAATTTTTATACATTAGTTACCCAGATGATAACAACCAGCCCAAAGAGCTACTGTCCTCAAGGTAGTTGTTAATGCATAAATAGTACTTAAATGATTTCTAACATTATTAGAAATTATAAATTCTTAAAAATAATCCATATTTTCTACTGGAAGTAATAATCACACAAAATACTTTACAATTAACTTTAAAATGTTCAAAAGGCTGTCCTTTACAAGATGAGTATATAGGATTCAAAGTTCCCTGGATCGATCGCAGGGGTAATAAATATCATACATGTTACTCCAGTTTAGGTTTGAAGTGAATAATTAGATATTATCCTCCATTTTTTAATAAGGCAAAAGACTTACAATAGTTCTTCATCTTATATGCTATAAAAAATAATACTTATTTCAGAGCAGGTGGGATGGCACCATGGATAAATGTTTTTCATACAAATGTGAAAACCTGAGTTCAAGTCCTCATCATCCTTTTAAGGAGCCAGATGCAGTAGTGCACATCTCGAGTCTCAACACTGTGGAATCAAAGAAAGTTTGACCCATGGAATTCCCTGGATGGTCAGCTTGGAGGAACTCGTAAGTGCCAGATTCAGTAAAAGATCCTGTCTCAAAATCAAAATTGGAGAGCCACTAAGTAACATACCCATTGTTGACTGCCAGCTTCAACATGTGCATATACCCCTGAGTGAACATGTTCACACCCATGTGAACCTACACACCCTCACACACCATAGACATATACCGGGCCACACACAGACACACACTGAACCAAATCATCCTGGTCTCAAAGTCTAGGCAAAAAAGGACACAATCAGTTTCCACAGAATATTTTTGATTAATTATCTGACACAGGCTTCTTTGATTACTTTTAAGCTCTTCCTTAATATTCACCATTGTGTACCTAATATGAGTAAGATAATATACTACAGACTTCATCTCACCTGACAACTTCAAAGTGATCTTAAGAGGCACATATAATTAGCCTTCCATCCACTTTAAGGATGTGAAAGCTGAGGCTCAGTCATACTTCACAAGTATCAATTAATATGCACAGGATAAAAGAGTCTCTAATGGAGTTTTTGGTCTTATTACTATGGAAGGGACTTGAGGAAATCGTATCAAAAGCATTTCACCATAGCATAGCTTTGAACAACTCTTACCTCTTCTTCCTATTGTAGCCAATTGAGATTATTAAGTTTAGGATAACAGAAAGAAATGACTCATCCTTGATCAGATATTCCAATAACATGCTCTGAGGTTGACAGAAAGAGGAACAGAACATGTAGCTTAATGTGGGACAGGGATGGGGACCTGGGGTGGATGTAATACATGGTTTTTGATCCTGATGTATCTGCCCCTGCAAAGTATCTGAACTGAGTTTCTACTTGCAAGTAATTTGGTGATATGAGTAACAGACCCTAATAATGCCTACTACATGTAAAGGATACTGTAAACTATGATTTCTGATTTTGTACATGATGTGGCTAGATATGAGATAGAAAAAGTGATCCTGGTATTTTGACATGTTATGTAAACAAATATGTCAGGTACCAATTTATTAGATTTACTTTACAAATGTGTATGTTGTCATGCATAAACCTTCCACAATATTAGATGACATTAGTATAAAAGATCAATTACTGCCCAAATTCAGGACAGTTTTTTTTTAACCAAATTTCTTAAGATGCAGATAATTTGAAAATATTAATTTTCATCATTCTTATCCCATTATATATACATGTTTATGCTTTTTGTCTATTGATGAAGCATACATTTATAGATTTCATAAGTCAGATACTTTTCATATAATCAAGGAGAAAATATCCTCTACTCTAAACATTTTGCAGTTTCTCTAGTCTAGAGAGTATGACACAAATAAAATGTTGAAAAAAAGCATGATTCCTCATATCCCAAAGATGGTAACTTTTGTTTTCATCCATTTAAAACACCAAGAGGAACACCCCCTATACACCAATACACACATACACACACACACACACACACATACACACACACACACACACACACACACACACACCAAACATACAAACATACACATACATATACTCACAAACATATACACACACCCACTCTTTATCTCTCTCTGTCAATGTCTGTCTATCTCTGTCTCTGTCTCTGTCTCTCTCTCTCTCACACACACACACACACACCCTCCTGGAGGGAATACAGGCATTAAGTACACAGGAGTCCAGAAAAATTCACAGCGATATTTAAAAATTGTATTTGTGTCCTTGATGAAATGCTGGTATCAAACACACATTACAGTCTCTTAGATATTTATTTCAAACTGTGAGTTTTAAAAACATTAGTGAATGTGTGTATTATGTGTACATATGTGTATTATCTACAACTAGGAAAACAATGTTTAATTTTACTCAGATTTTTGAATCTTCAAGCTATTTTAAAGTATTATTGCACTTTTATGCAGCCTCGTATTTCTTAAGGACACGTGAAATGGTGGTTATTTAAAGAGATGATTCCAGTGGCTGAGATGGGTACCTGGCATACTATGTCATTCTCAGACTGAAGTCCTGTCTTTACTGAGAACCCTGTGACTACTATAGGTAAACAGAACACCAGCAGAAAACTTCATTATCAAAGCACTCTGCAGACAGAGAACTCAAAGCCGATTTGTCAAGGTTGATTAACATGATTTTTAAAAAGACTACTTGGAATTTCCTTAAGAATAATGAAGTATTTTGTAATAACTAAAATCTTTCATGGGAAACTGCCTCTTCAATAACTGTCCCAGTAAATTACACACGAAAGTCCTGAAAATAGCCTCCCCCACCCCCAGCAGATACCTCACGTACACTACTTCCTTTTCAGTTACCAACTTGACTGCAGTACCATCTGTAAAAACGAACACATAACTTAGGCTGTCCCTCTCTGCTTTTGCACATCCATTAGTGTGGCTGGCAGCAGCTGCTCAAAAAGAAAGCAGTGATTGTCTGCTTTGGTGTGTGTGTGTGTGTGTGTGTGTGTGTGTGTGTGTGTGTGTGTGTGTGTACCACACACGTATATTTATGTTTCACTCATAGCCTCTCTTGTATCTGGCTGTCTTTGTGATCTGAACTTTGTGAATCACACGATATCACATACCACAGCAAGAACTACCTCATTGCACCATGGGTTTTCAGGATATCCACTCAGTCATCAGTACCAGAAGGAACAGCTAAAATCCTCTCCAACCTTTACATTTTCTACATTAAGCATAATATCAGAAAACCAAACCCAAAACCTCGCAGTGCAAATGCAGACACAAAAAGTCCAGCCAAGTGAGGTATATTTCATAAGAAGGGCTCTGAAAATAGAAGACAGTAACTTTTTGAAAATTTTATTTCTGCCCCTCATGATAATATTTTTTTCTCTAAGGATCAGTTATTCTCTGTATATACATTACTACTCTGCTCATAACATGGGCCGAAGACATAGATAAGCTATAAATAGGAATTACCGGCAATTTCTCCAAGTAATCTCTCCACAAAAATCATGCCTCCCTATTGTGAAGATAAATGAACTGTAAAAAGAATAGAAAAAAAAATCATGTTCTAAAAAGAAAAATATTTGGAAAAAAAATCACTGAGAAGCTGAAATTCAAAGCCCAATACATAAATAAAAATTGAAAGAACAAGTAATAGCTTACTTCTGATCTATCTTGAGTATTCTATATTTAAAATATTTACTACACATTCCTATTCCTCATAGGCAATTCTTCTTTGGTTAGGGCATTTTGAAATGCCAGCGACTAACTTTACCCAGCTATACTACATTGTTTTAAAACACCAAATAGTTTTACATTCTGGGCATTTCGAGTAAGAGACAGAGAACAAAGGTCTAACATTGTTTCTGAAAGTTAAACTTAAGGGCCTGGGGAAGTCTGAAAGATGGACCTGTTTCTACATTCATATTGTGGTACCATTGCATGTAATAGACATATGTAATTACTGACAACTCAGTTAAAAAGAATTCTGTTCAAAGAGACACTGTTGACTTTCAGTTATCCCTTTAAAACTTCTGTGTGCCCATGTGCCCATGAACAAATGATGTAAGTGGAAGAATCACCCATACTTCAAGTGTAGCTTTTTCATGAAACACAAATTGCCTCATTTATGTAGAAGGACAAAGTCAGATTTACAAACAGTTTCAGTTTGCTGAAATTCCAAACAAAATTCTGCATCTTACTCACAGTACATGTTCTCTGTGATCAAGAAGAGGTCTTATTGGTTCAAGCCTCTAAACAATTTACAAAACATATGAAAATTGCAAATGTTGACATATGTATTTGAATATGTGTGCATATTGCAAACATATGTGTACATGCATATACATTGCTATAAATAAAGCCATCCATTGGAACACTTTCAGCACTAACCTGTAGTGAAATGACATAGCTTGATTTTATTTTCATTAAAAAATATCATATTTTATAAGTGGGGCTCATGTACTAAGGTGGTGTTAAGAGGTTCTATGGGTTTTTTAAAGAGTTAAAAATAAATATAACCACCTAAGAATATATAATAAAGATATAGCTTAAATTTGCATATAAAAGAGCATGATAGAGAATTTAAGAATGTATATTTTATTCCAGATTAAGGATGATTTACTTTAGTAACTGGAAATAGATTTTTAGATTCGATTTGCATAGCTGAATAGCTTGACTATGTGAAATAGCTCAATAACTATGGCAACTTGCTCATTGGCATATACTGATTTACACAAGGAAACAAACTCATCCATATTTGTTTTTCACAATAAGAAAATACATATGACTGGTGACCTAAGACTCTTTCATTGAAGTCACTACTTTAAAAAGGTTTATCATTACTAATTACACACCTAAAAATATGAATACCCTTTCCCTGTTTTGATTGTACTTTTTCCTACAGTGTCTCTATTTCTCATGCCTGATCTTTTTTTCAGTGTATATCAAAAGATCTTAAGGATTTCAGTGCATAAATCTGCCTTGATAATGAATTCACTGTGATGAGACCCATGAGCCTATCAAAGATACACATTTCATTTTTATTTGTCTGTTTTGAGACATGGTCTCCTTGCTGTCCTGGAACTTACTGTGTAGAGCAACAAGGCTGACTTCAAACTCACTGAGATCTGCTTACCTCTGCTTCCCAAGTGCTGGGATTAAAGGCATGCACCACCACGTCCAGTAAGATATCCATTTCTTATATTTTAAAAAAAGTGGACATTTGTGGAAAGAATCAATGCCTTCTGGAATTTTCTAGAATATAAAGGATTGGTTTATGGACCAC
The DNA here is from genome assembly GCF_903995425.1 of Onychomys torridus. Lineage (NCBI taxonomy): Eukaryota > Metazoa > Chordata > Mammalia > Rodentia > Cricetidae > Onychomys > Onychomys torridus. Next base: position 17,048,686 of record NC_050458.1, read on the forward strand.
ATTGCTTTATGCCTATGTTACTTATATACAATACAGAAAGTTTCTTTTATACAATGAAGCTACAGAAAAAAAATACACAGGAAGCATAACAACAAATATTTAACTCACAGGAAACAAAGAGTTAACAAACTTATATTTGTGTAGATTCATGCCTAGAAAAACTTGTAAAATAATTTTAGGTGATAGCTACAAATTTATAGTTTTGTAATCTGACCATTATACTCAATTAAACACACATATATACATGCCAATATACAGTTAAATCCATACACATATATTCATGGTTACTTTTAAAATGTGACTTGAAAGCCTTCCCTAAAGGTCAAGGACATTACTTTTTAATATACAGATTAAAAATTAAATTCTGTTTGTTTCCAAATTTAGAAGATTATTTCTGACCTAGAAAATAAAATATCTCTTTAATGAAAAAGTGGATTGAAGAATGTAAGGGTAGAATGTGAGACTCAGTGATTCATATTACACCAGCAGACATTTGTAGATATTCTATGTTCCAAACGGTTGTATACTTGTTAGTTTTAAAATGGCTTAAGCCATCCTTTTATTCTACCTAACATCTAAGATTTTTTTTTTTTTTTTTGCAATTTGGAAACATAAATACGCATATGAGTTTAGACAGAAAACTTTACTTATTAAATTTAATATACAGGCAAATTTAGTGCAGTTATGTACATATATATAATGCATATATATAATATATATTAGACAAAATAAAAGAAGAAATGACCATCTTCTTTTAAATCCACTCCAAAAAAGGAAGCAAAAGTTAATCATCACCAACTGATTGGTAATAGGTTAAAATCTAAAGTAATTCACATTTTCAAAAAAATGGATAAAGTATTTCTTAAAGAAGAAAGTCAAAATTTTAAAGAGGAAAATAATTACTAGAGGTATAGCTAGTTAGTCAGTCTAAAAGTGGGCTTTTATGTGCCTAGTTTTACAAATTTCAGAAAATGGCCAAATTATTCCACTTATATCATTAACTTGACCCCTTCTAGGACTTGACCTCCTTAATAGATTTGTTTTATAAGGTACGACATTGTGAGCAGCTGTGGTAATCTTCCTTGAACTTGACATTTTTTTTATAAGATGAAAATAGGATTTACTAAAGCATGTGTACTCCTTGGTAACAGTGGGGAAAGGGAGGGATCACATATGGAACAATAATGTGAGTTCCTAGCTGAACGTGTCATTTTAAAATACAAGGAAGACACTCATGCCATTATGAACATTTTTACTAGTTAAAGAAATGATGAAGAATGGATTTGAAATTATCTCTGCAAATTGTGTCCATTAATATAAAGAGGTTTGATTGTTGAAATGGAAAAAAGCACATCTGGAATGTTCTATTCTTCAAAGTTCCCAATACAAGAGTATATTATTGCATGCTCACCATGCAATGTGTTGTGTCCAGTCAGTTAGTCCAAGATGTTATATTTGAAAACCAAATATAAATCAGGAATAATGTAGACAATTTCAGAGTAACTCCCTTGGTTTTATACAGGACAAAATTTGCTGCTGTGATAAGAGTTTTATTTATCATAAAAATAACTAATGAAGATAATATTTAACATAGCATTAAATAAGTAATTCAACTTAATCTGAATTCTGGTTTTACTCAGAATTCTCTTAATGGTAAGAAGTAACAGTAGATTTACAGATGTATTATCAAGGGGGAAATACATTTTAAATAGTTCTATTTCTATTTCTACTTAATTCAGTGCACAAGTTTAATTTTATAGAGGTGGTTATACTTAAATATTATTTTTCTACTTTGGCTCCACATAACAACTTGACCTATAATTCACACTAGCATTCAGTCAGCTAATAAATTGTAGCAGAGAATGAAAAACATATATGAAAGTTCTTCTTCATTTCAATTACACTACAAATAAACTAATTATCTTCTTATCTGTTTGGTGATGCTGAGAGATCCACCATTGTCCAGCACCCCATGTGCACAGTGCTTTTCATAAGAAGTGGAAACATTTAAGGGGAAATAAAGTCAGACAACTCTGCTTTTAGAGTCTTGAGGATAATCGTTACCTGTTTTTTCTCTTCAACCTTAAAAGCAAGCAGTGTCTGTTTTGCACAGGGCAGCTGTTTCAAGCTCATGCTGCTAGAATCCTTTCAGCTTGTGTGAGTTTAGGGTTGTTTAAAAATAATTATTGCATGCCACCAATGCTCCCTTGATTTGCTGTAAATGTCCATACACTGAGTGACAATCAACAGAGGACCTGTGTTCAGACTGATCTTCATGTGAACATAAACACGTGTGTCTACTGGCTTATTTAGACTAAAAACACTAGAGAAAAATTTTTTAGAGAATGTAGAATTGGTAGTCTGTGTCATAATAATTATTAAAAGATAGTCATATAGATTTGAAATTAATATTCAAATAAATTCTGAAAACAATTTTCACTTAAAATAGACTTCTGGAAACAAATCCATTCTTTTACTTTTAATGCAATCTACTATGATAATGTAATCTCTGTTTGCAGAGAGACTTTGCTTTTACAATTTAGAAAGCAATTTCACAATAAAATATCATAAAAGTTCTTAATACTTTTTGTTGAAAATTACTTTTCCCATTGAGTCTAAGCTCAAACTAAAATCTATCTTTGTAAAACATGTCTTTGAGTTCAAAGTTCCAAGTGTTAGATGCACTTGCTTTCCTAAAGTGGAAATTTTAATATGATACTATTGGTGCAATTTTGTACTAGAACTACAATTAAAATGCATTTCGTTCCTCATCATAAACACTGGTTTCCTTCACCTGCCTTCTCAGTTGATTTATATTTTCCTTAGCAACCAATGCAGAACCCTCTCCACCCCTTTATTTCTTTGAATGTTTACTACCTGTTGAAATCTTTTTGGCTTGCAAAAGTAGCAGCCAGGAATGTTATAAACTTACAACTTAAATGCTTGCTATTTAATCACTTAGCAGAGGATTTTAGAAAAAGTAATGAAAAGACAGAGCTTTCCACCAAATCAAAACTCTTGAGTCATGAGACTCAAGAGTTATATAATAATTATAAATTACTATATTATATAATAATTATAAATTATTATGTTATATAATAATTATAAATATTAATATAGCGTCTTTGAACACAATTACAGATTAGGTTATGCTACTCAGTATTACAAAGCCTGGGCCCTGTGGTACAGCCCTGTAATCCTAGCTACTCAGGAAGCCAAATCAGGATTGTATGTTGAAGGCCTGCCTGAACGATTTAGGAAAATCTTGTCTGTAAATAAAAGCAAACAAACAACATTGGGTGGGATGTCATTTAGTGGTACAGAGATAACAAGTCTGAAGCCCTAGGGTCAATACCAATACTGTAAGATAACAAACAGGAATAATATATTGAGAATTGGAAGATCTCAAGGCCTCTCCTTTTAAACTCATATTTTTACTTACAAAGTTTCTCAAAGGTAAATGTATGAGGATATGCACTAAATTGATTCCATCTGTGATAGAACATCATTCTCTTGAGGAATCAATATGATTTCTGGAATGAAGTGCTCAGAGTGTAAAACTAATGATTTGGAAGACAGAACTTGCTTTACTTTGTGATTTTAAAGAATTTCAGAGATGCTCTCTACCAAGTATTCAAAGCCACTACAGTAGCTGGGAACTCAGATCAATTTTAGAGTAGGTGGTGATTAACAGAGACCCACAACTGGACATTGTACAGAGTGGGAGACTTTGAAACACTCATTCCGAAATGGAATGTCTTCATCAAACCCCTCCCTGACAGCACAGTGATCTATAGAGAAGAGGAGGTGGGAACACTTTAAGGGTCAGATGCAATTAATGATGTCAAGGAAACAGCATCTTATAGAAACAACAGGGCTGATACACATAGGAACTCACAGAGATATGACAGTATGTAAAAAACCTACACAGATTTCAACCAGGCAAAATCCCAGCCACGACAAAGGGAAGTGGACACAAAATCTCACACCTAACCAAAAAGCTATTTGTAATTGGTACTTGATGGGAAGTAAAATCTTTTCTCCATGGAGTGTCACTGGGTATATAAACCACATGCCACTGTGGGGCTATGTCCAAGAGTAGTTGGCCAATGCAAAAGAGACTCCATGCTCTTTTGTATGCTTTTCTTTCTGCCTTGACATTGTTTGGTTTGTTTTTATCTTTGTTATTTATTGTTTGTTTGTTCTTAGTGAAAGAACTTGAAATTGGGTAGGTAGAGTGGAAGGGAGAATCTGGGAGGAGTTGGGGAAGGGAAAGAATATATATATATATATATATATATATAGATATATATATATATATATATAAACAATTAAGAAAATCAACTACCTTGACAGTAGTATTAAAATATAAAACCACTGGTAAAACAGGAGAACTGAGTGCTGCTGGCTGCAGAATAGCAACAGCATTCTTGACACATCAGTAAGGCCTTTCTCTCTGGATAGCGTTAGCTTGCAGAGATTCCTCAGGAGGAAGCTTGGCTATGGGGGCATCTAGGATCTTTAGCAGAACCAGGTTGGAGATGCTAATAGGAACTGTTCCTCCTGGGCAGCATATTATACCCAGCAGCGTCAACATCACTTTCAGTCAAAATCAGAAGGGACTAAGAAAACACCAGTAGATTCTTAGGGCTCAGTTACTGGTGCTGATCCTTATTCTAAAGAGTTACAACAATGTTCTCTCCAAAGTCAGCAAAACCTGAATAAATTGGCAGCTTCATCAGGTGGTGGTTTTGAAAGTCTACACTCTTTCTGTAAGTTCTGCTGTGTTTATTTATAAACGTCTTATTACTTTAAATTATCGCCTCATGTACGAAAAGTCCAGTACTTTTGAAGTGTTTATAATTTTGAGGGGAGGTAAGGTAAATACACATGAAGCAATTAAAAGGAAAGACGCAAGAGAGCAGACATGTCTCAATCCTAGTATTTTTTTAAAACGATTCTTATGTTTCTAGATGCTATCATTAATGAGAAAGGGAAGCATACACGCATGCCTTCTCCTAAGAAGCCCAATACATGTAGGTGGAAAGACTTGAAAAAGCAATTAATCATTAATCACCTTTATATCCTTTACTTTCTTTTAGTCACTTACGGCAAAAATAGAACACAAACTGGATTCACATGAAGGAAATCCTTTGACTCACGCAACTGAACATCTGGGAAAGACTCTGACTGGAAGCAAGCATAACCAGGATTCCAGTAGTATCTTAAGATCAGTTTCCGTCCCTCTGGAATATGCTTCCTGTACACAGACAAGGTGGGAGCTGAACCTCTAGTGCCGTTTACAATGTATGCACTACTTATTGTAAAAAAATCTCCGGGCAACTGCTAAGTCCAATCTCCATTAGCCCAATTCAATATTCTCAAATAAGGCCTTGTTGGCCAAACTTAAACCATGTCTCCTATGGCCATGTAGACATAATGTATACATTCATTGCTCAGACTTTAATATACAGAACAAATTATATGATGACCTTGTTAAAGAAATTATTTTTATTTAGTAGGTCTGGGATTGGATACCATTTCTAATAGGTTCTATTTGAATAAAACTATAAGGCACATATTTTGGCCCTGAACCTATGGCATAAAAAAAAAATCAGTTTCATTTGAACCATGCGAAACGGAAATAAGAAATATATGGATTGTCAAGAGAAATTAAAGACTATTACTAGAAGTAATACACTAAAAATGAAATGAGGTTAATGTTTCTGATGTGTCTAATTTGAATTTTTATATTTTATATATCTACATATGCATGTATTTATATGTATATGATCTTTTACATACTATCCTTCTTAAAAAAGGAGTCTTTCACTAAATAAAGCATCTGATAGCACCATGGAACACATTTGAACACTCCATCTAAGCCAGCTGGTATTCTCTTTAGTTTGAATAATCCTTAAAAGAGTCCATCATTATCTACACTTCTCAAGTAACTGTTTGGACAACACTGATCCACACCATTTTCTCTTTCCTACAAAAGCTGTACGGGGAGGAAGTAGCATAATGTGCGCCATTCTGTTGAAGAATCTGTTTGGAAGAACTTGTCAGAAAGGCACTGGCACAATGAACAGGGCTGCTCTGAAGACAGGTGCCACGATCAACTCTTTGACATTCAATCAGTGTCATTTCCTCAGTTCTCAATGAACACACAGGGGAAGTTTGGAAGGTTCACAATAAAAGCCCTGTGACCAGCTGACAAGAGAATTCTCTTGAAGGTTTATCTAAACTCAAAGGCCAAGGGAGCTTTTCATTTGACACAATGCTAACATCAGATTTGTTATCTGAATGCATGTGTTTACTGTCCTTTGTTAAACATCAATAGTATTTAATGGGCCAAATATTGTCTCTACTGGCATATATGTTAGGACACTAAAACTTCAAGAATAAGGAGTACTCTCCTTATTCTCTAGAAAGGCTTACCATCTAAGTGAACAAAAAGAAGGTGACCTTTTATATGAGATACCTAAACAGGATAGGAGAAATGTAAGTAGCCTTCCTAGCTCTGTGTCTGATCCTAGATCATATTTACTCAGTAAATATTAGATTAACAACTATCAATTTCAACTATGGCTCTCTTCACATCCTACAGAAGCCAGTACAGCCTTTTGTTTGAATTATGTACTGCAACTGCATGTGTATGTTTTGGTTACAGGTCACAGTCAAGGAAAACATGAGAGTACTTTGTTGCTTCTCCAACAAAGAAATGATCTTTGGGCTCCACTTTTTTCTATGGGTTACATGCATTCTATAATTTACTACATGGATTTTAAGAAAAACTTGGAGCTTACTAAGATGAAGATACCAAAATATAGTATTTTTTTCTAAATCCAAACAAGTGCTAGCTAATATCCTAAGCCAAAAGATACACAAGAGTTAAGTAAATGGTCAGGAAACAGTAAAAGATTCCCTTATAACACAAAGAATATGAGTCTGGTACAATATATGGTACTATATACAGGGTAATACAATTGCAGAGCATGAAACCCTGCTAAAAGGTGGCAGTTATCTGTAATTTATCCATTCAGTCACTCGTTTCAAATACCCTTGACTATGTGTCATATCCAGCACCATGCTGGAGATTCCACCTGTAGAGACTTAACATTCAGCTGTAAAGATTTAATGTAAGGTTCAAATTCCCAGGAAATCCACATAAACAAAGACTTCATTAGCTCATAAGTGCTCTAGGTTTTGTTCTAAATAAACCATGAAGAGCAAGGGACAAGCTATTTCGAACCATCACAACTGTGATGTATACATTGCTTCATCAGTTTCACAGTGAGAGTTCAGAACCTTAGTTTCTTTCTCTTCTCTGGATGTATTTATAGATACTAGAGAGGAGTTGAAAGTGAAAAACAAATTCGCTCCACTGTCTCTGCCGGTAGTAGAATTCTCTCTTTTTGGCTTTGAAACTTCTCCCGGTCACACACTTCATTACCTCCCGACCCCTTAGTTCCCACTTCTTCATTTATCTTCCTCCACTTATCATTTAGAAACAAGTTCTCGCCAATAGCCTGGGAATTTAAGGAAAACACCACACATGTATCACAGTAATGTGGTTGCTCCAAGATTCACGTTTTCTACTGTGATAGAAACAGGATGGAAATAACACAATGACCAGTGGCTAATCCATCCGAATGTCACTAGCTGAAGGGGTGCCGTGAAGTGCTGTGAATTCAAATCTCTGAACACACCCATGAGACACATACAAGAAAATGTACAACTGGCTAGGTTTGTCTTTCTGTGGTGTCGGGAGTCAGAGAGTTTCATATTTGTTTCATGGATTTGTTATTGCTTTGTGTTTGTTTGTTTGTTTGGCTGAGCTTTGACAGAAAAGCCCAAGAAAAAGGGTTAAACCCTGGAATCTTACTGACTACATATTTTTCTATAAACTAGGAATATATTTGCTCACCTGTCTTATTCCTAAAATACACAGGAAAGGTAATGGTGTCTGTGGGACAATGCTGTAATTTTTCATTTCCTGGAGTGACGCAGTCCTGAGTGTAGGACCTGAGAGTTTGGAGTTACAGACTCTAACACAGATCCATCATGGACTATTCTTCTTATCTAGAACAGGATAATGTATTCTCCTTTTATGGAGAAGTATGATTTACAGTGATACTAAAATGATGAAGTTCATTTAGAACTTGTGGAAGGGACATGAAGGTAAAAAGCAGAACACAAATTTGAGGGATTTCAAAGAGGATTCAAAGGACAGACCTGAACTAGTTGAAAAGGAAGAGAGAACGGAGCATATTTGTAGTCACTGGTTTTTCAATGAGCTTCTGAGTTCTTTACCCTACCATTTCTCAAGGACAAATTGAAAGACATATGCAGGCAGGCTTCTTCAAGCTCTATACAAAGTTGGATTTTCCAATACAACTTAGGTAAAACTGAAATTTATTTCTATAGTAAAATATTAGACTTAAGAACACTGTTTCCCCTCATTAGCTGCGGGGGACAATGGAGCCTGTTGTATCACCACTTTGCAGATAACAAGCAACTTTTAAACACTACTCAGCAACAGCTGTGAGACCAAACACTCCAGTCCCTCTTCTCCTCTGCTGAACGTCCAGAAATGCAGTGTTATGACATGTGAGAACATCACCCCCCATCCCCCCCAATCCCTTGAAACTGAGAAAGCTCAGCGTGGCAGAGAACAGATCGAATCAAAAGGGATCCGTTCCCTCACTGTATACAGTATCGCACTCTGATTAGAGAGGCCCATGGAACGCTGGCAGTGAGCAACAGCTGCTTTCTGTCTTTTCTTTCCCTGCTCCTATTAATGCGATTTCATTTGTGTTATGGGCTGCACTTCAGATCTAAAAAGAAACATTTAGTTTTATTTGAATGTTTAAATGATGAATGACTCTCTAGTGCCATTGTCCTTGCATAATTGTCATAGGGAAAGCTGCCATTTACTTTAAAAATCCAGACCGCTGTATACTCATGGAGAGAGAATGATAGCTCAGGCATTGGCCACTATTGATGTTTTTTTTTAAATTTTTTTTTAAATTCTAATTGGGCAATTTTGTAAAACTTTTCTGACTAATAAGTCAGGTAAGAGTCTGAAACAATCAGGGTAGAGTTATCCCACTGGTTCAGAGTTTGTTGTGTGCCCAGGGAGTTGAAGATGTAAAGGACAGGAGGGCTGTGGTCAATAGGCAGGCTGCGTGGACCAAGTGAGGGTCCTGATTCTTCAAAAGGAATGGCTGCCTTTTGTCTGCGAGCAGCACACAGCTGTGCAGCCAAGGGAAGGAAGTAGTTACGTGCTGCTATCGTGTAATCAGGAAAAGGTGCCTGTAAGTTGTAACAGGGCCATGCTAGTCTTACATTCTTCTGTTTTATACAGCTAAACCTTCACAGCCCGATTCGAGTCACAGCAGCAACAGCTTGCATAAAACACACAGCTCCTAAAAATATAGATGTTTACATTTTTATAATGGAAAAAGACATGGGGCTTTCCTTTCCAAGGTTCCAGCAATAAGTCTTCCACTGCGTTTGTGTCTCTCCCCTTCCTTTTTAGGTAAATATAACATAAATTAAAGAAGAAAAGGGCTAAGTCTTTCTTGTCTATACAATAAGATAAATGAAAGAATGGACTGTGAGATAAAAACTGACATTATCAAACCAAAGTGCCTAGAGCCCACAAGATAGTACTGTCAGTTCATAGTGTTTTCCTTTTCCAGTCTTCTGGCTAAAATGTTTTCTGACTTCTCTTGGCCAATTTTGGTTCACACTGAATGTTAAATAAACTATTATTTAATCAAATACAGGCATATTACTCTCACTCCTGCTGACAACTTCAATTAGAATATTTTTGCTTTGTTAAAAAAGAAAAGAAAAAAGAAAACCCTCCTGATCTTTGAACTGTTAAGGCCTCGCTCAGAACAACCATCTGCTAACAATTTTTGATATAGCGAACCATCAAACTTCTATCTCCGTGAAGTGGTTTATCCAAGATTTATTTTAATTAGGCCAGCTCTCTAACTTCACATGGCTTTCAAGAGGCAGGCTCACTCAGATGTTTTAAGCTGTAAAGGCAATGAACATCCAGAGCTGTAATTAGACCTTCAGGAAGGTAGACTTTCTGTTTATTAGGCACAGAGCTGAGTTAATTCCCTTGGCCCTTAAATGAGGACAAAAAAATGATCTCTTCGCATGGGTTTTTAGTTTTATCAAAGCTTATCGTCGCTCCTTAACACGTTAACTGTTCTTGTTGATGTTCAACTCAAAAGCAGTTGGGGTCCAGCCTTGGCTGGGGAGTCTCAGGTACAAAATGTGTATTCCTGGGCTTGCCTATCCCCCACGCAGTTTTGAAAAATTCCTATTTAAACTACATTCATGTTTGAAAAACCCATGCCTGGGAAGAAACGACTGTACAGAGCAGCATCTAACTAAACGAAGAACATGAAAATAACTGGACCGGTAGATTCCTTTGCATACATTGTTTTCCCTCCATGAACCCCAGTATTGTATAAGATGCTGTCTTAGCACCGGGAGCACAAAAATCTCCATGCATTCATTTGCAACAGAGGCACAGATTAAAGGCAAAATGTAATGTGGAAATTTAAACTATTTATTTTATGAGGTAACTTTTAACATCCCCTGGAAAAATAATGAAAAATGACCTTATTATCCTCCTTTTTTGTGAGCCTGTCTTTATTCTACCAAGATAGGCATTCCAAACACATGTACTCCTCACCCCCTGTGTGTGTATGTGTTTGCATGTATGTGTGCATATGTTTGTTTGTTAGGTGGATGGTATCCCCTGGCTTTTATCCACAAGTTTCTGATGTTATTTTTTTCCTTTAAGCACTAGTCCAACTTTATAGCTTTTTATTTACTTTTTAATTTTTTTTTTACAAATACTGAGGTTCACCAAGCCAATGAATGGAGACGCAATTTTGCTAATATTTTAACTTTTCTGGGTAGAGATGATATCAGTGAAGCTTATTATTTAGTCTGCATGATGTGGGGCATGTGCTGTTTGGAAGCATATGGAGGCTGACTTCAAATGTTACATTTGGCCTCATTGGTATTACATAAACATCAGCTCTTCTGACTCAGTGACACACTGTGGGCAGAAACAAAGACTTTCCCTATTGATTTTCAGAGGGGAAAAAACATCTAAATGTATTTTTGCTTAAAAAATCAGGAGAAACTTAGGACACAAATTTTACATTTCACAAAAAATTTAAAACTCTATAGTGATTTATACAATATCTGAAAATTCCCTAATTTTGTCCATGGTGGAAGAAAATACAGGATCTGAGTAGTATAGATGCGAAACATATGAAGAGATAATGTTCTTCTTATTGTAAATTATATTTTCCTACCAGAGAACATAAAACATAGGGCAAAGCCTACAGGTTTTGTGTGTACATGTGTTCCTGCCTGTGTGTGTGTGTGTATGTTAGATGGGCTAGACAATACAGAAAAAAAAAAAAAAACCCTACTTGTCAACATTGAAAATAGGGCAGTCTCATATAAAAACCTAGGCTTTTTCTGGTGTTAGCTGTACAATCTAGTATTGCCCGGTTTCTTTTCTAAGTGATACTTAGATAGAGAGATTGGCTGTCCTTTTCAGATGTATTTGCCACAGTACAGACACCTTAACCTTGACATTTCTGCAACCTGTATGGCTCCTGTATGAGCACTTAATTGTGACACCAAGATTTTCAGGTCCTTTGATACTACCCCAAGCCTTTTCTGTCTATACAGCTGTGGTGGCCTGGAACTACTGGACCCCTTCGTCCTGGGTTAAATCCCTGCTTCTAAAGCTCACTCACAAAGTAAACTTGAGTAAGTTACCTCATTTGTTCCTCACACAACTGTTTCATCTGAAAAAGCAGATAATGGTGGTTACCTCCAGGGTGTGAGCAGCACAGGAATTAATTTAGTGTTTGGATCATACTAAGCAGGCAATAGAGGTCCAGTGATTGGAGTTCCTATTTCAGACCTTAGGCTCAAACTCAGCAACCTTAAACCTGCCCTAGCTGCCTGATACGACCATGTGGATGACAATCTGGAAGAATTCCTGTACCCGATATATCAGTAAACAATATTTCATAGCCGTTTGCTTTTCAAACAAATATAAATTCACAGTATCTTCAATATTGTTCTCCATTTCCTTCAACTGCTTAAAGCTCCCATTATTCAGAAAAGAGCAAAATGTGTTCTTTTCTTCTCATTTTTGTGTCTAGCTTATCTTGATGATTATATTTCCTACTGAGTTCCTTCATTCTCCAATGCTGAAATCATATGGGGGTCACCTGCTGAATTCATGAGGGATCAGGTTTTTTATGATATTTGATGACAAGAGTGATTTCTTATCACAATGCCTAATAGGCAACACAGTGCATTATGTAGAGCATGTGTTGAGTCAACTTGCTGAACACAGAATGAATGCAAATACACACACCACTGAAGAGCTCTCCATGCTTTACTTAGGGCCAGCTTAAAGTATTTAAATTACTTCTATTCATGTTTTAGGGTATTGTTGTCCCTTCTGTATATTCTTGTTCCACTGTGTATTTGTTGGTGATAGTTTTTTTCTTTCTTTTTTTTTTTTTGAGGGGGTTTGGTAGTTTTTATCCTTTTCACAGTTTATCCCTTTCAACAGTGTTTGTGATCACAGCTCTATCCTTAGCCAAGCTATGACTTAAAAAACAAAACAACAACAACAACAACAAAAAAACAGCAAACATGTTTTACATTTTTCTTTGATTTTCTAAAATGCCTTCAAACCAGCAGTACTCAAGTATTCAGTTGAGAGATACTTCATCATCTCAGAGAAGACCACTGGTTAAAGAAAATCATCTTTTTACTATAACTGGGTTCTTTCCTCATACACCCTTGCCTTGGTGCTCTAAAACTGGCACCAACTTAAAAGACTTCGCTATCATATCCCCTCAGTCACTCAGGCCTACAGTCTTGTTAGGATCAATGTTTTTATTTCCTTACGATTGGCTTCTACACTTGGGTCTTTGCATTCTGTTCCATTGAGCTATTTCTAGGTTAAATCGATGCAAACATCTTACACCATTTTCTTGTTCACAGATTTCATCTTTTTACAACTCAGTGGACAAAGCCAAACATCTTTTGACTTCCAGAATGTTCTTCCAGTCTAGAGTCCTCTGGCAGTACCAGTCAACATTCCCTTAAGTTCCCACACTTGATCAACCTCATTGAATGTCCATTAGATATTGTTCTTTTCTCATTTTGACTGGAGACCCTTGCATCCTTCAGAGCCAGTACAAGCTTCAGAGCCCAGCTCACAATCACAGACTCTGTGAAGCCCTCCATGATAACATTTTGTTTCCAGGCAGGACTGCTTTTCACAGATTGCCCTGGGTTCCAGAAAACCACCCTTCCCTAAGTCTGATTGATTTTTCCTTAGTGTTATCAGTTTTCTTTGTGTGTTTACTTCTTTAAATTGGCCCAGGGATGTTGAAAGTAAATGACACTGAATTTACTCCTAAAAAATTGAAAGAGACAAGCAAAAGAAATGATGAAAAAATGAGTATTGTTATATTATGAGATTTCAAACTCCAGCAAACAGAAAATCATGACATTAAATTGCTCAGCAAAATTTTGTTTGTGGATCAATTATAAATTTAAGAAAGGGACACATCCACTAAACCTAAAGATAGTTTTCTTCCACACATTGTTTAATAAAAAGCCAGAAGGAAGGATCTAATAAAAGATTAAATAACTAGAAGAAAACACTGAAAAGTATCTAATGTTGTATTATCACCATAAATACAGGTGATACTTATAAATCTCAGTTACAGGGCTCTAACATAAAATATAATACTATTAGCCACAATTTCATAGGTGGCTATAAGCCTAAAAGGCAAACATATAAATATTTGGGTTCTACATTCATCATGAAGGTTCCTAATAAGCAAATTCAATTATTTTCCTGCAAAAATATTTTCTTTTTTTCCAACATTTAAAAAACATTTAAATTCTGAATGTGGATAAAACCACAGTGAAACACACCTTTCTGGCTTGCCAAACAAATGTTACAGCATCTAGAGTTTGTTTTGACTTGGAAGAGCATCTCTTTATCCAGGTCATTAACAGTGTAAGGATGAATTTCACAGGAATGTTTAAAATGCTCCAGTAATTGTTTTCAAGACATTTCAGAAACTTCATTCAACTCAAAAAGAAGTTACCTCTGTTTATTTATTACTCTGCTTCTGCCAAAGGGAAAGATTTCCTTTCCTATAAGGCAAAAAAAGAACAACAAAATGCTGTTACCCCTACGCATTTCCCATTTTCACCTGTCCCAGCTGTTTCCAATCACCTGCTTCCACCTGCAGGACCTTGTCCAGTTGTAACAAGATTGGTTCCTGTTTCCAAACAAACAAGAGAGATTCCAGGGCCGGAGGCAAAGGCTGCTTCAATGGGGGATACAGAAAACCTGTTTATTTTTCTCCTGTGAAGTAACTGAATTCCCTGTTCTTGGTGCACTTTCTGATCACTCATCATTTCCCCTTCTTGATATTGGCATCATCCTCACTTGGCTACCTTATCTAGCCATGGCTGTTCTGGAATCTTGAAATGCTTGACCAAAGAGTTTGTTGAAGGCAATCACAAACCACTAAGAGTATTTCAAAATATTGTAGCCAAGAATTACAGATTGGGAGTTATCTGGCTGTTCACTGTAGTTTAATTTTATACAGTTCAGCCTAATTCGATCTAGTTTCTGAGGCTCACAATTCCACCTACAGCTCTTATTGGCATTCTGTTAAAGGCAAAACTTTGGTCTTTACTTTTGCTCTTAAGTTAGCCTTCTTTTAAAGCCTAGAGTTTGGTTTTTCCACATGACTTCAGTACCCAGCATCACTCTGATCTGACACTTGGTTTGGCATAGTTCTTGATCCACAATAGTGTTTCTCAAAAAGTGATTCAATACCACGCTCATTAGAAACATCAGGAATTCTGTCTTCAAATGTGATTTTTATCTCACTCCCATCAAAAGCCAAATCTGAGTCATTGGTTTTTATACAAGGAGCTTCATTTCCATCCAGAGTTGCTCAGGTAGGTGAGGTATGAAAATCACGTCAAACCTCTTAGCTCGACTGTGACTTTCTAAGTTCTGCTACTAGTTTCTTACCAAACAAACCAACAGCATCTTTGCCCAGATTTATTTCCAGGAATCTGCCACAGAAATATAATGCAGCAAAGTTTCTCTGGTCAGAATCGACTCCATGTATAGGAATAGTAGTTAGCAACTGAGATTTTCTACATGGTATGTTTCGCTTGGCTTATTTGAGTTTTGCATTAATCTCATTCATATCTTTTAAAAAAAACCTAACAACATAATAAACTTCTGAGGATAAGACAGATGAAATTAAAATTATAATAAAATATGTAAGAAGCAATAAAAGTTTATGCCCAGGTAAAACGGTGAGCACAAACATTTGCTAATTAGGCCCACATGGAGGTCCTTACTGACATAAACTAGTTTAACTTTTATTTTAATATTTTATGTTTCTATATTTTTAGGGGAAAAATTAAAATCACTCTTCAGAAAGTTTGGTGTTCTTATACATCATACTCTACATATATCAGAAGAAATATCTGCGCCATTCAAAAGTAATTCAGATTTTAAGACAAACATATGTTCTGTTACTGTTAGCTTTTCTGATTAAATACCCCCCAAAAGAGAAATTCATGTTCAGTGTCACCTACTATGAAATCAGTATGCAGAGATCTGAGTCCCGCTGTTTACTTTCATAATTGTTGTTAAAGTCAAAATGGACTAAACCTTTGAAAACAGAAACTAAAATGTCTCCACTTTCTAAATCACATAAAAGGGAATACATTTTATGCTTGCCTTGCAGGCCTCTGATGTCTTTGCCTTTCAAGTATGCTAAATTACTACCTTGCCATGATGCCTAACATGAAAGAACCATGCAAAAATGCTGCTCACTTACCAAAGAAG